>NC_086449.1:820221727-820301727 GCF_028390025.1 Pseudophryne corroboree | reverse complement strand
CCCCTGGTTGTAGGGGCAGTAATATGACGATGACGATGATTTTATGGTGTCTAGGCCCAGGGTCCTAATTATCTCTAGCGGTGATCTGAGGTCCAAGGGTCTCACGTTCCGTCTGCAGATGATATGTTTTGGGTTGTTCTTGTGGTGCCGCTTAGCGCTCAGTGCCTCAGTGCCTCCAATCTAATCCAATCTCTGTCCGTCCCTCTCCAGGTCCCGGTTATTCTCAGGATGTTGCGGACCCTCCTTCCACATTGCAGTTTGGCGGTCTTCATCTTAAGTTTTTCCTTCCCAGCCCATGGGAGACCGACGCAAGGGCTCAGCGGCAGAGTGTAAGAGACTACCTCTGTCCTCATTAACTCAGCAGTGTATGTGTATATATACAGTATAATGTACGTGTGCATGTGAATATGAGTTTTTATATATACAGTAGTCTACGTCATTAGTCAGTAGGCGCGTACGTACACGGTGGCCGTTACTAAGAACGCCTTATATGTCAGCGCATACGTACGTGGGAAGTGAGTGCCGTCATTGCGCTGTAGGGCTAATGCGCTGGTGTCTCGCTGTGTGATAAGGTAATATACTGCGTATTGCGGTCATGGTGGGGCGGTGTACGGCGGGACGCCCCACCGCCTACGCTGCTACTGCCTCTATTGCAAAACGGTCAGATTTAATTCACTTTTCCATACTGTCACTTTTATGGGATCCGGTCTGAAGATCGACAGTGTCTAGGTCGACAATGTTTAGGTCGACCACTATAGGTCGACAGTCACTAGGTCGACATGGATGGAAGGTCGACAGGGTTTCTAGGTCGACATGTGCTAGGTCGACAGGTCTAAAGGTCGACATGAGTTTTTCAAATTTTTTTTCTTTTTTTGAATTTTTTCATACTTAACGATCCACGTGGACTACGATTGGAACGGTAAAGTGTGCCGAGCGAAGCGGTAGCGGAGCGAAGGCACCATGCCCGAAGCATGGCGAGCGAAGCGAGCCATGCGAGGGGACGCGGTGCACTAATTTGGGATCTAGAAACCCTGTCGACCTTCCATTCATGTCGACCTAGTGACTGTCGACCTATAGTGGTCGACCTAAACATTGTCGACCTAGACACTGTCGATTTGATGAACCACACCCCACTTTTATATATATATATATATATACACACATACTGTATATATATATATATATATATGCGCCTCTACTAGCAAGTGCAATCCCTAGACAATTCCCCTTCCCACCTATGTGACTGTGCTAGAGGTTAATTCCGTCAGACAGCCCTTACATTACACATAGGAGGTGACGGGAGAGCAGTCATGTGTGCACATGCAGCTACTTCGGGAGGTGTGTAATTATATATCTGCACGGGAGAGAACCTCTCACTCACATGATGCTGAGCCGTACCCCCCAGGCACAGTGCACTGATAAATGATGTATTATATCCCAGGCTGGCTTCCAGGAAAACTGCAAAGGGGGGTCTGCAAGTGGATCAGACACCCCAGCAGTGCTGCAAGCGGACAGCAGCCCCCGGGGGGTCGACTGCAATCTGCTCTCGCCCCACCCGAGACTCTGTAACAATCCAGGAAACCTTCAGCCGGCAGGACACGCTGGTACCTGTAGTTCCACAACAGCCGGCGCACCGCTATAGGTCGTCTACCTTGTATTCGTAGTAAACTGAGTCATGTAGTGCAGAGTCAGATGGGCGACTATCATTGTGTGTGTCCGTGTGGGTATGTGCAGGGGTGTGAAGTGTACTGAGGTCAGGCAGAGCTCTGTAAACACAGGAGATGAGACCGGCTGTGTTGTGTCTGCTGACATTGGCCTGGAATCCTGTCTGCGCTCCGGACTCGCCGCTCTGGAGACGCTTTTGCTCTCGCGTGGGTTTTTACAGCACAGCGGGATGTGAGCGTCAGATGTGGAAACACTTGAAAACCTCCTGTGTAACCACATATGACAATCCCTAACATCCGCGCAACACGCCCCGGTATCTGTTATTACATTCACGGCTTCCCAGAGCTCCGCTTAAAGTTCCACAAACTCAGCTCCAAATGCCGGCGAGCCGGACACGGGGAGTCCTGCAGTAAAACTCACACGTCTGGGTTACAGTTCCCATAACGTGACATTATATATAGTCTGTCTCGCGTAGTCCAAGCTGCTTTGTATGCAGACAGTTGCAGTCTGCAGGTCAGGTGAGCTTGCAAAAATAAATCCACCCAAGATATATATATATATATATATATGTAATCCAAAGGTACGGCACTCTACGGACTTATTCAACCAATTAAATGATTCAAATAGTCTTGCTTATCTTGGCCATATATATATAGTGTGGGGGAATAGGGGTCAAAACTATTTCTACGGTATGATAAAAAAGGCGGGGATAGTAACTTTGTATTAAAAAAGTTTTTGCAACAAGTTTATTTCTAAGAGGCATATAGGGATCCATTAAAATTCCCACATAAACACATACGCCATAAAACATTTAAAAGTAAAAATATTTAGATAATAAAAAATAGTAAAAGGTAAAAAAAGGTTTGTTCGTTTTTAGAAGCTAAAAAAAACTTTTTGTATAAGAGAATTAGGTTATTTTAGTGTGGAGAGTGAATGAGGTACAACCAACGCGTTTCATCAATCAGACTTCATCAAGGGGTTCTTGATTAAGTCTGACTGATGAAACGCATTGGATGTACCTCATTCAATCTCCACAGTAAGATAAGATAATATTGTTTTTATATATATATATATATATATATATAATTTGTGTGTATAGACGTCTGCATGCTCGGCCAACCCTTTTCTCTCCACTGCTGGAAAAACAAGTTGCACCAGAGGCCTGCAGGGAACTCTGGGACTTGCCCATTCCACATCGGAGGAGACGCAGGTGGCCTATCTCTGATATCAATGTGCCCACCGGCCTCTTCCGCTATTGACATCTCATGTTTTCTTCTCCTAGACGAAGGGCCGTCTCCGAGCACCAGCTTCTCCATGACAAGGGCCGGTCGCTGCAGGAGCTCCGACGCAGAATCTTCCTGCAGAACCTCATAGAAGGGGTGAACACGGCGGAAATCCGCGCAGTGCCGGATGAACTGCCGCGCCCCATCCCCAGCGTCAAGAACTTTAACACCCTGCGTCTTGTGGGCGAGGAGGAAGGAGTCACCAGTCACCTGACGCAGGAGACGCACAAAGCCGTCAGCTTCAAGGACCCAGCGCCCAAGATCCCCGGCAAGAAGAAGAAGGGGAAGCCGGGCAAACGGAAGGAGCAGGACAAGAGGAAGAGGAGGGAAAGAGCGGCACTGGAAAGCTTGCAGGACCCGCCCGGATCAGAGCTTTGGTGGGAAGAGCTTGGCATCAGGTCAGTACAGAGTGATGGATTGTTGGGTATTAGTCGCTGGATTGTGTGCTGTTGTCCGTACCAGCCAATCAGCTTACAGCTGTCATCTGTCTACTGTATTTCCATTTAGAAAATGGAAGCATTGCATTGGTTACAGCTCATTGTGCATATAGCGCCCAGTTTATATATAAAGACCCATATTTGAAAGACGCTCTTCTTAGACTGTCCAAGGGTCTGTGGTCTAAGGAACCGCTGTGCTTGAATTGCTTTCAGTGGCTCTCACACTTATATATAGAATCTGTAGGAATAATGGAAACAACAGCCCTATAGAAGGGAGGTTATTACACTGCCCAATCATGGTGTGATGATTTGTAACCTAAATGTTGCACTCATCCTCCCTCTCCCCACCGCGCGTGGGCTGAACTTCTCTGCCACTTTCCAAACGAGCTGCAAATTTTATAGCAAGATGGTGAAATTTAAGTGCATCCTGGATGAGTGTCCTCTGGCAACCACGTCTAATACAGCTATTTATCCACTGAGTCTAATACGAGATGCAAATTCTGGTGAGAAAAGGAGAATTTCAAGACATTCCGTCTCCCCCCAAATATGCCGAGAGTGACACTCTCTCACCTCCCTATAATGGAAGAAGCTCACTGGGCCTCCTACTCCTCTAAAGACTTGTGCGCGGTTTATTTTCACAAGGCTTAAGCCGGGAACATATAGTTTGCACTCGTATAACTGAAGGAGACGTCTGTCCGGCCTGCCAACGTCTCCGCTGGCACTTTCATGTTATCGTTACTGTGTAAATGCCACAATGCACGCAATCCAGTTGAATATGAAAGAAAGGGGCTTATTTACTAATATGGCCCAGCTTCTGTAATTTACAGCAACCCCTCGGATTACAAGTTAAGTGCTTCTAGCGCAGTTTAGAAGATGAAATCAAATGTTTATATGTTATTGAATGAGTATCGCAAGGGCTAAGAAATGAAATAGCGAGCTGGCGCCAATCTGCAAATCGCGCCGGACCATTGTGCAATACAGAATGCAACTGTATCCGCAGCCCTGATTGGACGGCTACTGCCACATTTGCGCTGGAGTGCGGCTGTTATGATATTAGTTATTGATGATTATTTTACAGATATTTCAGACAGGTTTAATTGACCGTTGTTTTCTCTCTCTCTCTCTTCACAGTACGCAATGACAATTCAACTGGAGCTTCCACTTCTATTGAAGAGAATTTTATTTTTATTTTTTAAACGGAGAAAAAGCGGGGAGCGCAGCGGAGATAATTCTGGACTCACACAATTGTTATGTATTTATTTCCTGTAAATACTCCCCCCCCCCCCGGACCCCACGAAGCGCTGTCCTCCTCCCGCCATCTGTAATACTGCACAGCCGCCCCCCCTTTGCGGCCCCCATCCCTTATTTATTGGTTGGATTATGTATTTATTGTGTTTTTTTTTGTTTTGTTTTTTAAATCCTTGTGCTGCTGGCAAATCCCGTTTCATGTTGCACTTTATGTCCAGAACTCGCCAAGATCTTCTGTGTTTATGTTTTGTTTTTTAACTTTATTTTTTTTTTTATATTGAATTGAACATATTTTATTATATTATATATATTTTTTGTGCATGTTTGGAATGTGGCGACTGGTGGAATTTGTACAGAATGTGTAATAAATCCAGTGTCCAAAATAAGCAAAAGCCCTGTCTGGTTCTGAACCCCCAGCGATTGGGGCCAAATTTACAAACCACATTCTCATAAACACTTATGTATTAAAGGAAAAGTATTCTCTATTTATAGGAACCGTTACTTTACAGAGGGCAGTAGCCAAGGAGATATGTATAATATTGTATATATATATATATATATATATATAGATTCCAAAAGGAGACAGCGGCACTCAAGGATTTTAAATACATGAAAAAGTGTATTCAAAGCTTACAGGTATCCAACGTTTCGGGGCTCACATGCCCCTTTGTCAAGGTGTGTACACACCTTGACAAAGGGGCATGTGAGCCCCGAAACGTTGGATACCTGTAAGCTTTGAATACACTTTTTTTCATGTATTTAAAATCCTCGAGTGCCGCTGTCTCCTTTTGGAATCTGCAAGTTTGTCCCAGAAGGCACCGGGGTTAAAGAGCAAGTCAGGAGAGTGCCGGTCCATTTTTTTCGAGATATATATATATATATATATATATATACATACATACATACATACATACGCACACATACGGAGAGAAGGGAAAGCTCAGACCTTATCATGCTTCTTTGTTTTATGTTATCTGGAATCTCCAGTAGAAATTATCGTAATGTAGCCAGCGGAAAAAGTAAAAAAAGAACAGGAAATAACAGTAACGCGCGATACATCTTATTACTAATTAAGGGATGTGACTTAAAAGGTAAAAACTTTGCAATTTCCCATTGATCACGTCCTGTACAGTAGGGTACTCCCAGTATGGTACGTTTAGTGGTGGCTGTACATTGGGGAAAGCTTCCATATTGCAAATTATTCCGTTTTCAATTGGTGTTGCATCCTTTGGTTTTGAGCAGGTGGGGCCCCCAGCAGTTAGGGCCCCATAACAGCCGCCCCTGATGCTGCATTATGAGTGATACTCGCTAAACATGAGGATGGGGGGGGGGGGGCAGTAAGAGACAGACAGGATCTGCTGTCATTACAAGTGGTGCATGGGACACTGCCCCTAGTGGTGAAATGATTACAGGCATATATGGGAGAGGTGTTGCCGACAGCAACTAACCAGTTCTTTTTAAAAAAAAAAGAGACTGTTAGAATGTGACTGGTTGCTACGGGAAACACCGACACTTGCCCTCTTCAGAAAGTTTGATAAATCTCCCCCATAATACGGTATGAGGCCGATTGAATTAGGCCCAGGGTCTCAGTCATTACATCGGTCACTGGGCTATTGTTCTGGCCAGGGCCGGTATAAGAGCGGAGGGGGCCAGTGTGCCGTCTCTGTACAAGACCCCTCCTCTCTGGCAGCGCTGTAGACTGGGGCTTTACGCGTGTGAACATGGCGCCTGTGGCATTTCCCTGTGACATCTGCAGCGTTGCGGCACCGGCCGATGTGGGACTCCAGAGATGGCGGAGAGGTAAGTATAACTACACACGGGTGCAGGCTGTGGGGTATGGCCCCCCCCTGCTACCAGGGGCCTGTGTGCACTGCACACCCTGCACCCATTACAGATACGCCATAGGTTCCGGGGCTCCAAATGAGGCAATGCCCAATAAAATATATTGTACCAATCAGGATCGGGGGACCAAAAATCCAGATTTTGGGACAGCATGAGGTTCCCACTTCCGGTGGGAGGATGGCTGCACAGATGCGGAGATCGGCGCCAGCTTGCTCTCTGGTTTCGTGGCCAATTTATGCTATAAGCAGGTAAAGGGTTAAAAATAACAATTAAAAACACTGGTTTATGAACATGGGACAGGCTTTCACAGAAATATGGCAGCATGCGGTTAGCGCTTGTCTGATTCACCCAGTGCAGCTGACACGTTTTTCAATGACTCTAAATATGGTTTCGTTCAGGTGTAGAGGCGTTATTTTCTGCTCCTACAGGACGCACGTTCCTAGTGGTGACAATCCTGGGTCCTACAGGCTGTTTGTTAACTGCTTGCTGACCGTGGCCCACCCAGCCGGCACAGAGCGGGAGTCCCCTGTAAGCTCAGCACATAGAGATGTTGTTGCAGGTGTTTGTGCCATGCAGAGGACTGTGGAGGCCTGTTTCATAGACGGAAAGCCGGGAGTCTCCCCCTGAAAGGGAAAACTTTACACACAGTTCAGGATTTGGCCTCCAGATTGAGATCAGCGCTGGGACCTTAATTAGCAGAATGTGTCTTATCTCCAACAGCAAAGCAGCCACAGACTTTCCTTGGGAAAGTTCCGGCTTTCCAGATCAGAACTTACTTGTCCAATAACAGAGTTTCCGTCCGCGTCGTTAATGTCTATTAGCAGTGAGATGCGTCGGAAATAAACATTTCTGGAAGACGAGAGACTATAACAGAGTAACTCTTTATGCGGGGTCCAGATCACTCGCATGAGTCCAGTCCGGACGAAGGGAGAGAGAGAACACGTTACAGGCTGATTCTCACTGGCACGGATCGCTGTTCTTGGACGCAAACTGCGAGTTTTTACATACAGCGCATGATACAAAAATACGCATCTTGGTGTATATTCGTATATGTCCATCCTGTTCTGAGTCGGACGCAACTTGCCTGGATCTGTCTCTCCGTGAAATAGGGCGTTTCAGAACGGGAACTGGGCGGTGGTAAAGCGATCCCACAGGACCGCCCTGACTTGTGGGAGGGTCATTGCGGAAGTGCATGCAAACCTGCGTGTGATTCTGAGCCGTGCGCATGGGGGAAGGGAACCAGTTTCTGATGCATCTCCTGCACGTAGCGTGGGGCTGGTGCAAGTGCATAGACTGGTGATGACTGTTGCCACGCCCGGTGTAAGATCAATGGGCGGTGCGGGTTTCCGGTTGCAGGCGCACGAACCCCGCAACAGCCCATACTGGTGAGGACTGTTGCGATGGCCGGTGTAAGATCAATGGGCGGTGCGGGTTTCCGGTTTCAGGCGCACGAACCCCGCAATAGCCGATACTGGTGATGACTGTTGCGATGGCCGGTGTAAGATCAATGGGCGGTGCGGGTTTCCGGTTGCAGGAGCACGAACCCCGCAAAGGCCGATACTGGTGATGACTGTTGCGATGGCCAGTGTAAGATCAATGGGGGTCATTCCGAGTTGTTCGCTCGTTATTTTTTTTTCGCAACGGAGCGATTAGTCGCTAATGCGCATGCGCAATGTCTGCAGTGCGACTGCGCCAAGTAAATTTGCTATGCAGTTAGGAATTTTACTCACGGCATTACGAGGTTTTTTTCTTCGTTCCGGTGATCGTAATGTGATTGACAGGAAGTGGGTGTTTCCGGGCGGAAACTGGCCGTTTTATGGGTGTGTGCGAAAAAACGCTACCGTTTCTGGGAAAAACGCGGGAGTGGCTGGAGAAACGGAGGAGTGTCTGGGCGAACGCTGGGTGTGTTTGTGACGTCAAACCAGGAACGACAAGCACTGAACTGATCGCAGATGCCGAGTAAGTCTGGAGCTACTCAGAAACTGCTAAGAAGTGTCTATTCGCAATTTTGAGAATCTTTCGTTCGCAATTTTGATATGCTAAGATTCACTCCCAGAGGGCGGCGGCTTAGCGTGTGCAAAGCTGCTAAAAGCAGCTTGCGAGTGAACAACTCGGAATGAGAGCCAATGGGCGGAGCGGGTTTCCGGTTGCAGGCACACGAACCCTGCAATAGCCGATACTGGTGATGACTGTTGCGATGGCCGGTGTAAGATCAATGGGCGGAGCGGGTTTCTGGTTGCAGGCGCACGAACCCCGCAATAGCCGATACTGGTGATGACTGTTGCGATGGCCGATGTAAGATCAATGGGCGGTGCGGGTTTCCGGTTGCAGGCGCACGAACCCCGCAATAGCCGATACTGGTGATAACTGTTGTGATGGCCGGTGTAAGATCAATGGGTGGTGCGGGTTTCTGGTTGCAGGCGCACGAACCCCGCAATAGCCGATACTGGTGATGACTGTTGCGATGGCCGATGTAAGATCAATGGGCGGTGCGGGTTTCCGGTTGCAGGCGCACGAACCCCGCAATAGACGATACTGGTGATAACTGTTGCGATGGCCGGTGTAAGATCAATGGGCGGTGCGGGTTTCCGGTTGCAGGCGCACGAACCCCGCAATAGCCGATACTGGTGATGACTGTTGCGATGGCCGATGTAAGATCATGGGTGGTGCGGGTTTCCGGTTGCAGGCGCACGAACCCCGCAATAGCCGATACTGGTGATGACTGTTGCGATGGCCAGTGTAAGATCAATGGGCGGAGCGGGTTTCCTTCCGGTTGCAGGCACACGAACCCTGCAATAGCCGATACTGGTGATGACTGTTGCGATGGCCGGTGTAAGATCAATGGGCGGAGCGGGTTTCTGGTTGCAGGCGCACGAACCCCGCAATAGCCGATACTGGTGATGACTGTTGCGATGGCCGATGTAAGATCAATGGGCGGTGCGGGTTTCCGGTTGCAGGCGCACGAACCCCGCAATAGCTGATACTGGTGATAACTGTTGCGATGGCCGGTGTAAGATCAATGGGCGGTGCGGGTTTCCGGTTGCAGGCGCACGAACCCCGCAATAGCCGATACTGGTGATGACTGTTGCGATGGCCGGTGTAAGATCAATGGGCGGTGCGGGTTTCCGGTTGCAGGCACACGACCCCCGCAATAGCCGATACTGGTGATGACTGTTGCGATGGCCGGTGTAAGATCAATGGGCGGCGCGGGTTTCCGGTTGCAGGCACACGACCCCCTGCAACCACCCTACGGTTTCTCACATTAGCACAAGGTAGTAAATCAGTTCCCCTGCCCGCGACGCCACTTTGCGATTCAGAACCAGCCCCACAGGCTGCAGCATTTTCCATGTGTGTTCCATGTGCGCAGAGCACAGTCTCTACACGTGGTGCAGTACTGGACCCAGGTCAGTTTGCTGAGTGTGTCCGGCGTGTTGCGGAGGGACGGAACGTGGTGTCTCTGGTTGTATTCACACATAAACTATGCAGCGCTGGGCATCTGCGTAAAACACACCTGATGCCAGGCACACCTTTGTACCTAGTACAGGGCTGGCACGTGCGTGCATGGTTGGTGAGGAGTCTGTATGTGGGCAAATCTCCATGTGTCCCAAGTCTCCACATACTGTACACAGCAGCTGGCACAACATGCTGGGACCTGTAGTTCTGGCCTCTCACCCTTAGACCATCAGACAGAGCGGCATATTCTTTGCATTCTCTGAACACCGCTGGGAGAGCTTCAACACTTCCTGAACAACTGAAGTTAGTAGGATCCTGTTTCTGCACTTAATTCCTTATACTCGCATGGGTGTTCAACCTGCGGCCCTCCAGCTGCTGTGGAACTGCACATCCCAGCAAGCCCTGTCACGGTTTTGCTGTTAAGACATGCTTAAAAGGAGTCAGGGCATCCTGGGATGAGTAGTTCCACAGTAGCAGGAGGGCTGCAGCTTGAAGACCCATGCCTTACAGAAACTCTCCTTGCACCGCTTATGAATCAATGCTGCTTTGCACCCTGATATTACACATATTAGTGCAATGGAGGAGGACAGGCCCGTAGTTTAGTTTGTAGCACCAATTGTTCTTGTTTAAAGTTCATATTTGTAGAGGCTTCATTACTATACAACTGAATTAAGATGATTTAGATTTAGATGTGGAATAGAGGTGAAAGCGCTACTGTGTATGATCATTACAGGGCTGTGTGTGTTTTCCATCCCACTGCAATCAATAAAGATCTTCCAAATAAGTGGAGCCACCTTGTGTCAAAGTATGTGAGCTGCACCCATCAAACAGAGAAATTATCAATCCGAAATGGATTTCTGGGCGTATATCTGAGTGTACATTGCGTCACTCTACTGTTTGGGAATAATGGCAACTGCAGTTCTCCAGCAACCAAATCTTGATGCGGGATGGTGGGAGGAGTTTTGTTGTTGCAAGTGCCTAAAGAATCGCGAGTTGAGACGTTTACACTCCATGTCACTTCCATCATCCCCTGATGTGGTTGGTGTGCCATAGTTCAGGCCCTGATTGAATAAATATATATATATATATATATATATATATATATATAGTTACGAGTATAGCGGCACTCTCAGGTCTTCATTCAAGAAAAACAGGACATCACCCCGTCAAGCAACGTTTCGGTTTTATTCCAAAAAACCGTCTTCAGGCTTACATAATAATACACAAACAAAATTCTTACCTATATAGCAGCATATCACCATGTGTGAATCGTGCCAGGTGTGCACAGCGTCCATTTCCGCCAAAGCGTCAATTTCCGCTGACATCACCTGGAACGCAAAACTAACACTGTGTATTAACCCTTCACCAAAAATCAATTTCAAGGGACAAAGACATGGACACATGTATCTCAAAAGTCAATAAACACATCAGTGCAGATTAACTAATTCATTATGACTATATACAAAGTCAGACATATAAAATTGCTTATGCAACTGTAATTGTTGTTTATAGTTGAAAACTAGAACATAAGTCATTACAACCAACTTTTAAAACAAAAAACTAGAGAAAGACAATGTTTCGTTTAATCCATGTGGGGCTATGGTATTTAGAGAATAGATCCACCTGGTTTCACAACGCAACAACGCTTTGTTACGATCACCCCCCCTGCGTCCTTCAGGGATGTGATCGATCATTTTATACCTTAAGCTGGATAAATTATGACCCTTAGCTTTGAAGTGCTTGGCAACAGGTTGTTCCGAAACCCTGCCTTCTAGGGCTAATTTAATGGCACTCCTGTGTTGTGCCATCCTCTCTTTAAAGGTACACGAGGTTTTACCTACATAAAGAAGTCCGCATGGACACTTTATGTAGTATACTACAAAACGAGTGGTACAAGTAATGGGCCCTACACACTGGCCGATATTTTGAAAGATATGAACGATCTCGTTCATAAATGAACGAGATCTCGTTCATATCTTTCAGTGTGGAGACTTAAGTGATGAACGATGCGCGTCCCCGCGCTCGTTCATCGCTGGTCTCCTGTCGGCTGTGCATGCAGGCCAATATGGACGATCTCGTCCATATTTGCCTGCACGTCTATGGAGCCGGGTGACGGGGGGAGTGAAGAAGCTTCACTCCCCCCGTCACTGCCCCCCCCGCCGCCGGGTCGCTCGTCGGCCGTATCGGCCGTCGGGCACCTCGGCCAGTGAGTAGGGCCCATAAGACAGTGTGTTATTTTAATTGCTTTACCCGAATGCGGGTGATAACAAGTATCACCTGTTTCCAAGTAAATACATGTTGTGCAGCCTAGGCATCTATAATTGCCAGGCTTTTTGCTCAAAAAGTTACTGGATTGTGGAGATGAAAAATCAAAAATACACCGACAATTGGCCGTAATAATGCTGAATTCTGCCGCAGGTGGGCAGCTGTTTTAAACAAAGCCTCATTTGATTTGATCTTACTCGTAATTGAGGAGGCGACCAGAGAGCTTAATATTGTTCGTGAAAAAATCAGATGTTTAGAGGCAACATGTTTGGAAGGTTTGAGCTCTGATAAGGATAATGGATGGCTGTTAAAACTACAGAATCAGTCGGAGAAATATCGAGATGATTTGATAGCATTCAAAACTAAAAAAATTTCAGCTGTTACACGTGATTATGAGGACAATCGAGTATACAACTTCTCTAACTCACAATTTAATAGATCTAAGCCGTATCGTCCTAGATTTCGTGGAAATCCCAGACAATTCCCATTGGAGACTGATGCTTCCAGTGGGACATCTCAAAGTGACACGGACAAACCAACTACTAGTAGGAGATATAACAAAGCAAAAGTCCCTTTAGGGATAAAGACACAGGAGTGCCATTAAATTAGCCCTAGAAGGCAGGGTTTCGGAACAACCTGTTGCCAAGCACTTCAAAGCTAAGGGTCATAATTTATCCAGCTTAAGGTATAAAATGATCGATCACATCCCTGAAGGACGCAGGGGGGGTGATCGTAACAAAGCGTTGTTGCGTTGTGAAACCAGGTGGATCTATTCTCTAAATACCATAGCCCCACATGGATTAAACGAAACATTGTCTTTCTCTAGTTTTTTGTTTTAA
The DNA here is from genome assembly GCF_028390025.1 of Pseudophryne corroboree. Lineage (NCBI taxonomy): Eukaryota > Metazoa > Chordata > Amphibia > Anura > Myobatrachidae > Pseudophryne > Pseudophryne corroboree. Next base: position 820,288,695 of record NC_086449.1, on the reverse strand, counting down.
AAGTTGGTTGTAATGACTTATGTTCTAGTTTTCAACTATAAACAACAATTACAGTTGCATAAGCAATTTTATATGTCTGACTTTGTATATAGTCATAATGAATTAGTTAATCTGCACTGATGTGTTTATTGACTTTTGAGATACATGTGTCCATGTCTTTGTCCCTTGAAATTGATTTTTGGTGAAGGGTTAATACACAGTGTTAGTTTTGCATTCCAGGTGATGTCAGCGGAAATTGACGCTTTGGCGGAAATGGACGCTGTGCACACCTGGCACGATTCACACATGGTGATATGCTGCTATATAGGTAAGAATTTTGTTTGTGTATTATTATGTAAGCCTGAAGACGGTTTTTTGGAATAAAACCGAAACGTTGCTTGACGGGGTGATGTCCTGTTTTTCTTGAATGAAGACCTGAGAGTGCCGCTATACTCGTAACTATACATGCAATTGATTTTGCTCTTGAAGGCACCGGGCGTTTATCTTGAAGTATCTTAGGAGTGCCGGGTCTGGAACTGTCTATATATATATATATATATATATTTCTAGAATAAGAATGAGAAAGGGCGCCTCATAGTGCATCAACCAGTTTCAAGCAAGATTTATTTCCATTTCTTTACACACAATCGGTTTAAAAGTGACGTACCAAATGTGGCGGTCTCAACCACCGTAGGTATAATCATAAAGTAACAAATATTTAGTGGATATACCACAAGCAGTAACGATCAGCAGGCTCACCACCGCCGTACTGACACATGTAACATCGAGTCATGTTAAGGCACATAGGAGGCGGATGAAACTATGGCACCCCTAGTGTCCTATACAATTCCTAACATGCCAGGTACGTGTAAACATAGGCAGAAAGAATGGTCGTCACTCAAGGTTTTGAAAGTAAAAGTATATTGTGAACAATGGATCCCATTCAGCAGCAGATGCTGCTTTGATGCGATTGCTTATCCTCGTGTCCCGCCGTAGTACACACACGCGCGCGGGTCGGGGAGATGCGACTGCATATCACTATGTGAATGCCTCTGCCTGATTGACCGGTAGAGACGTTCTTGGGGCGGTACGGGACAGCAACGCGGAATTGCGGGGGCGTTGACTTGGCATTGGTCAGGTGTGCTGTTGGAAACGGGGATGAGTTTGGGGCGGCATGCGTGATGCGACCCAAAAAATGGCTGCCCTGCGCCTGCGTTCGCAGCCTGACTGCGGATACAGGGGTGCTTCCACGAATCAGCGATGTGATCGCAATGTAATTGCGATCACAACACTGCAAGGTATTTGGATGCTGGGTGGCCAGTTCCTGTGCTAAAAATGCAAAACTGCAACTGAAGCTGAACTAGGTCCAAAGTCACTAAATTGTGTCACTTTGTTTACAATATTCTTTTTCACTTTAAAAGTCCTTGAGTGTTGTCCCTTTTCTCTCTATATGTATAATGATGCTATTCACCCCAGCCCACCTAGTGGCCACCTGCATCTCCCCTCCGAGAGGTGGTGATGGTGGGGTTTGCAGCTTAGGGGGCGCTAGGTCTGAAGTTGCCTAGGGTGCACAGAGACCTTGCACCGGCACTGGCTCCGGGCAGTTACTAGATACAGGCCCTGTCCTAGTTCCTGGCACTGGGCAGTTGCTGGATACAGGCCATAGTTGCCTACCCTCCCTCATTCTGCAGGAGACTCCCTGAAATAGCAGCAATCTCCCTCACTCCCTGAAAAGTCCAGCAATCTCCCTGATTGCACCTTACCCCCATTATGCAGCTATTACATTATTGGGGGGGAAAATAAATCAGAGATACATACATTCAAATGGGATCATTAGTGCCATTTCCCTGCATTGGTTATAAGGCACATTAATCCCTATGGCCACTTACACTATATGGAACCTCTTGTAAAACACAATACACAAACAAATCCTGCAAAATATCAGTGTCTTTTCTTCAGCAAATAGATCTTACTAACTTTGGGGCTCATTTACATTTGGATGTAAGTCATTTTTATGACACGCCTCTCCGATGTAGCCGTACACGTCCGCGCTGATAGGTGTTACTTTCACATCTCACTGAAACGCTTTTTTAAAAGTAGGCAAGTCTGATACAGGCCCAGTGCTAGTTCCTGGCTCCGGGCAGTTACTAGATACAGGCCCTGTCCTAGTTCCTGGCTCCGGGCAGTTACTGGATACAGGCCCTGTGCTAGTTCCTGGCTCCTGACATTTACTGGATGCAGGCCCTGTGCTAGTTCCTGGCTTCAGGCAGTTACTTGATACAGGTCGTGTGCTAATTCCTGGCTCCAGGCAGTTACTGAATACAGGCCATGTCCTAGTTCCTGGCTCCGGGCAGTTACTAGATACAGGCCCTGTCCTAGTTCCTGGCTCCGGCCAGTTACTGAATACAGGCCCTGTCCTAGTTCCTGGCTTCGAGCAGTTACAGGATACAGGCCCTGTCCTAGTTCCTGGCTTCGAGCAGTTACAGGATACAGGCCATGTGCTAGTTCCTGGCTCCGGGAAGTTACTAGATACAGGCCCTGTCCTAGTTCCTGGCTGTGGGCAGTCACTGGATACAGGCCCAGTGCTAGTTCCGGGCTCCAGGCAGTTACTGGATACAGGCCCAGTGATAGTTCCTGGCTCCGGGCAGTTACTGGGTACAGTCCTTGTGCTAGTTCCGGGCTCCAGGCAGTTACTGGATACAGGCCATGTGCTAGTTCCTGGCTCTGGGCAGTTACTGGATACAGGCCTTGTGCTAGTTCCTGGTTACTGGCAGTTACTGGATACAGGCCCAGTGCTAGTTCCTGGCTCCGGGCAGTTACTGGATACAGGTCGTGTGCTAGTTCCTGGCTCTGGGCAGTTACTGGATACAGGCCTTGTGCTAGTTCCTGGCTCCAGGAAGTTACTGGATACAGGCCCAGTGCTAGTTCCTGGCTCCTGACAGTTACTGGATGCAGGCCCTGTCCTAGTTCCTGGTTCCGGGCAGTTACTGGATACAGGCCCTGTCCTAGTTCCTGGCTCCTGTCAGTTACTGGATACAGGCCCTGTCCTAGTTCCGGGCTCCGGGGAGTTACTGGATACAGGCTCTGTGCTAGTTCCTGGCTTTAGGCAGTTACTTGATACAGGTCGTGTGCGATTCCTGGCTCCGGGCAGTTACTGGAAACAGGCCCTGTCCTAGTTCCTGGCTCCTGTCAGTTACTGGAAACAGGCCCTGTCCTAGTTCCTGGCTCCTGTCAGTTACTGGATACAGGCCCTGTCCTAGTTCCTGGCTTCGAGCAGTTACTGGATATAATCCCAGTGCTAGTTCCTGGCTTCGGGCAGTTACTGGATACAGGTCGTGTGCTAGTTCCTAGCTCTGGGCAGTTACTGGATACAGGCCTTGTGCTAGTTCCTGGCTCCAGGAAGTTACTGGATACAGGCCCAGTGCTAGTTCCTGGCTCCTGACAGTTACTGGATGCAGGCCCTGTCCTAGTTCCTGGTTCCGGGCAGTTACTGGATACAGGCCCTGTCCTAGTTCTGGGCTCCGGGGAGTTACTGGATACAGGCTCTGTGCTAGTTCCTGGCTTTAGGCAGTTACTTGATACAGGTCGTGTGCGATTCCTGGCTCCGGGCAGTTACTGGAAACAGGCCCTGTCCTAGTTCCTGGCTCCTGTCAGTTACTGGATACAGGCCCTGTCCTAGTTCCTGGCTTCGAGCAGTTACTGGATATAATCCCAGTGCTGGTTCCTGGCTCCGGGCAGTTACTGAATACAGGCCCTGTCCTAGTTCCTGGCTCTGGGCAGTTACTGGATACAGGCCATGTGCTAGTTCCTGGATCCTGGAAGTTACTGGATACAGGCCCAGTGCTAGTTCCTGGCTCCAGGCAGTTACTGGATACAGGCCAAGTGCTAGTTCTTGGCCCCAGGCAGTTACTGGATACAGGCCCAGTGCTAGTTCCTGGCTCCTGACAGTTACTGGATGCAGGCCCTGTGCTAGTTCCTGGCTCCGGGTAGTTACTGGATACAGTCCCAGTGATAGTTCCTGGCTCCGGGCGGTTACTAGATACAGGCCCTGTCCTAGTTCCTGGCTCCGGGCAGTTACTGGATACAGGCCCTGTCCTAGTTCCTGGCTCCTGTCATTTACTGGATACAGGCCCTGTCCTAGTTCATGGTTTCGAGCAGTTACTGGATACAGTACTTGTGCTAGTTCCTGGCTCCGGGCAGTTACTGGAAACAGGCCGTGTGCTTGGTCCTGGCTCTGGGCAGTTACTGGATACAGGCCCAGTGCTAGTCCCTGGCTCTGGGCAGTTACTGGATACAGGCCCAGTGCTAGTTCCTGGCTCCAGGAAGTTACTGGATACAGGCCCAGTGCTAGTTCCTGGCTCCTTACAGTTACTGGATGCAGGCCCTGTGCTAGTTCCTGGCTCCGGGCAGTTACTGGATGCAGGCCCAGTGCTAGTTCCTGGCTCCGGGCAGTTACTGGATACAGGCCCTGTGCTAGTTCCTGCTTCTGGGCAGTTACTGGATACAGGCTCTGTCCTAGTTCCGGGCTCCGGGGAGTTACTGGATACAGGCCCTGTGCTAGTTCCTGGCTCCGGGTAGTTACTGGATACAATCCCAGTGCAAGTTCCTGGCTTCAGGCAGTTACTTGATACAGGTCGTGTGCTATTCCTGGCTCCGGGCAGTTACTGAATTCAGGCCCTGTCCTAGTTCCTGGCTCCGGGCAGTTACTGGATACAGGCCTTGTCCTAGTTCCTGGCTCCTGTCAGTTACTGGATACAGGCCCTGTCCTAGTTCCTGGCTTCGAGCAGTTACTGGATATAATCCCAGTGCTAGTTCCTGGCTTCAGGCAGTTACTGGATACAGGCCCTGTCCTAGTTCCTGGCTCCGGGCAGTTACTGGATACAGGCCATGTGCTAGTTCCTGGATCCTGGCAGTTACTGGATACAGGCCCAGTGCTAGTTCCTGGCTCCAGGAAGTTACTGGATACAGGCCCAGTGCTAGTTCTTGGCCCCAGGCAGTTACTGGATACAGGCCCAGTGCTAGTTCCTGGCTCCTGACAGTTACTGGATGCAGGCCCTGTGCTAGTTCCTGGCTCCGGGAAGTTACTGGATACAATCCCAGTGCCAGTTCCTGGCTCCGGGCAGTTACTTGATACAGGTCATGTGCTAATTCCTAGCTCCGGCCAGTTACTGAATACAGGCCCTGTCCCAGTTCATGCCTCCGGGCAGTTACTAGATACAGGCCCTGTCCTAGTTCCGGGCAGTTACTGGATACAGGCCCTGTCCTAGTTCCTGGCTCCTGTCAGTTACTGGATACAGGCCCTGTCCTAGTTCCTGGCTTCGAGCAGTTACTGGATACAGGCCCTGTCCTAGTTCCTGGCTCCGGGCAGTTACTGGATACAGGCCGTGTGCTAGTTTCTGGCTCCGGGCAGTTACTGGATACAGGCCGTGTGCTAGTACCTGGCTCTGGGCAGTTACTGGATACAGGCCCTTTCCTAGTTCCGGGCAGTTACTGGATACAGGCCCAGTGATAGTACTTGGCTCTGGGCAGTACCTGGATACAGGCCGTGTGCTAGTTCCTGGCTCTGGGCAGTTACTAGATACAGGCCCTGTCCTAGTTCCGGGCAGTTACTGGATACAGGCCCAGTGATAGTTCCTGGCTCCAGGCAGTTACTGGATACAGGCCATGTGCTAGTTCCTGGCTCCGGGCAGTTACTAGATACAGGCCCTGTCCTAGTTCCGGGCAGTTACTGGATACAGGCCCAGTGATAGTTCCTGGCTCCAGGCAGTTACTGGATACAAGCCCTGTGCTAGTTCCTGGCTACTGGCAGTTACTGGATACAGGCTCTGTCCTAGTTCCTGGCTCCAGGCAGTTACTGGATACAGGCCCAGTCCTAGTTCCTGGCTCCGGGCAGTTACTGGATACAGTCCCAGTGATAGTTCCTGGCTCCGGGCAGTTACTGGATACAGGCCCAGTGCTAGTTCCTGGCTCTGGGCAGTTACTGGATACAGGCCCAGTGATAGTTCTTGGCTCCAGGCAGTTACTGGATACGGACCCTGTGCTAGTTCCTGGCTCCGGGCAGTTACTGGATACAGGCCCTGTGCTAGTTCCTGGCTCTGGGCAGTTACTGGATACAGGCCCAGTGATAGTTCTTGGCTCCTGGCAGTTACTGGATACAGGCCCAGTGATAGTTCCTGGCTCCAGGCAGTTAATGGATACAGGCCCTGTGCTTGTTCCTGGCTACTGGCAGTTACTGGATACAGGCTCTGTCCTAGTTCCTGGCTCCAGGCAGTTACTGGATACAGGCCCAGTGATAGTTCCTGGCTCCGGGTAGTTACTGGATACAGTCCCAGTGATAGTTCCTGGCTCCGGGCAGTTACTGGATACAGGCCCTGTGCTAGTTCCTGGCTCTGGGCAGTTACTGGATACAGGCCGTTCTAGTTCCTGGCTCCTGGCAGTTACTGGATACAGGCCCAGTGACAGTTCTTGGCTCCAGGCAGTTACTGGATACGGACCCTGTGCTAGTTCATGGCTCCGGGCAGTTACTGGATACAGGCCGTGTGCTAGTACCTGGCTCTGGGCAGTTACTAGATACAGGCCCTTTCCTAGTTCCGGGCAGTTACTGGATACAGGCCCAGTGATAGTACTTGGCTCAGGGCAGTTACTGGATACAGGCCGTGTGCTAGTTCCTGGCTCCGGGCAATTACTAGATACAGGCCCTGTCCTAGTTCCGGGCAGTTACTGGATACAGGCCTAGTGATAGTTCCTGGCTCCGGGCAGTTACTGGATACAGTCCCAATGATAGTTCCTGGCTCCGGGCAGTTACTGGATACAGGCCCTGTGCTAGTTCCTGGCTCTGGGCAGTTACTTGATACAGGCCCTGTTCTAGTTCCTGGCAGTTACTGGATACAGGCCCAGTGATAGTTCTTGGCTCCAGGCCATTACTGGATACGGACCCTGTGCTAGTTCCTGGCTCCGGGCAGTTACTGGATACAGGCCCTGTCCTAGCTCCTGTCAGTCACAGGATACAGGCCGTGTTCTAGTTCCTGGCTTCGGGCAGTTACCAGATGCAGGCCTGTGCTAGTTCCTGTCTCCTGTCAGTTACTGGATACAGGGTGTGTGCTAATTCCTTGTTCCGGGAAGTTGCTGTATACAAGGCCCAGTGCTAGTTCCTGGCTCCGGGCAGATACTGGATACAGGCCGTGTGCTAGTTCCTGGCGTCGGGCAGTTACTAGATACAGGCCCTGTCCTAGTTCCTGGCAGTTACTGGATACAGTCACAGTGATAGTTCCTGGCTCTGGGCAGTTACTGGATACAGGCCCTGTGCTAGTTCCTGGCTCCGGGCAGTTACTGGATACAGGCCAAGTCCTAGTTCCTGGCTCCGGGAAGTTATATTATATAGATTATTATAAAACTGCTTATGAATTTTCAACCACTTTATGAATTACTACTGATTATATATACACACAGTACTGCAATACAGTGTATCACTACTGTACATGATAAGTATAGTATAACCTAGACTTCACTTCACGTGTACTAGCTCCATGTGTGCCCTAAAGAGCAGGGCGGGGCCCTCCATAGCTACTTGGACCTATAAAATAAAACCTCTTCAAACACCCGCCCACTACTCGCTATCCCACACCCTGAACCGGCTATAGTCCCAACCCTATACTATATGCCTGAAGTTCTCCTAATGAACGGTGAAGTGATGACATCACAACTCAACAATTACAAGCGATGACCTCTGTCTGATCTTGCTGTTTATGCAGATTTTATATGCAGGTGTCTGTACTTCTATTACAATCACTTGTGTAGTCTAACAATGTTTTCCGCAGCTGACAACAGCGCCACCTGCTGCTGCAAAGCAAAACTGCTTTATGGTGCAATGAATGTAACAACCGGATTTCTTAGACCATCAAGAACGTTTTCTCAATGTCAGTTTAAATGAAATAACACAGGTGAGATATATGTGTCAGTAAGTACTTGGACATTATGTTTTATTTGGTTGGGGGTCTGTAAACAGTTAAAACTTAACACACTGAGCTCAAAGGTTTAGATCTGAAGTCTTCACCTCAAGTTGCAAATAATATAGTATGTAATAATAATAATAATAATAATAATAAAAAAAATAAGTTTATTTATATTGCGCTGTTTCTCCAACAGGACACAAGGTGCTTTACAGACATCAAAAACAATGCACATAGGGGGTTATTCAGAGTTGATCACTAGCTGCATTCGTTTGCTGTGCAGCGATGAGGAAAAAAAACGGCACTTCTGCACATGCGTATGCGGCGCAATGTGCACACGTGAAGTAATATTACAATGAACGATGTAGTTTCACACAAGGTCTAGCGAAGCTTTTCAGTCGCACAGGCAGCCGCAGAGTGATTGACATGAAGTGGACGTTTCTGGGTGTCAACTGACCGTTTTCAGGGAGTGTTCGACAAAAACGCAGGCGTGCCAGGAAAAACGCAGACGTGGCTGGGCGAACGCAGGGCGTGTTTGTGATGTCAAAACAAGAACTGAATAGTCTGAAGTGATCGCAAGCGCTGAGTAGGTTTTGAGCTACTCTGAAACTACACAAAAAATGTTTGTAGCCGCTCTGCGATACAACCGTTCGCACTTCTGCTAAGCTAAAATACACTCCCAGTGGGAGGCGGCATAGCGTTTGCACGGCTGCTAAAAACTGCTAGCGAGCGTACAACTCGGAATGACCCCCATAATGCAGAGGATTTAAGTAATACAGCAATAGATAAGCAGCACAGACATAAAAGAAAACCTTAAGCTCACAGAAAGCATAATGCAGGATTGGTGTAGGCATTTTGGGTAATAACTTCCATGGATTGTGTATTCCACCCTCACAAGGTACCAGGGGGGTGATTCAGACCTGATTGCACGCAGACAGTTTTTTGCAGTGCTGCGATCAGGTAGTCGCCGCCTACAGGGGAGGGGGTAGTCGCTGTGCAGGGGTGCGATCACACTCTCCATGTACCCCATCTGTGTCACCCCTGTCTGTCTACCCCTCCCCTTTAGAATGTAAGTTCTCACGAGCAGGGCCCTCTTCCCTCATGTGCTTATCCTTCACTTACTTTAATAATCTTCAACTGCATCAACTCCAGCAGTCCTCTGCCACCTGATACTTATTCCAGTGTCATCTGCTGATGTAACTATGTTTATTTACCCTGTACTTGTCCTATACTGTCATCAACTGTAAGTTGCTGTTTTCCTGTTTGATTATTCATGTACTCTGTAATTGGGCGCTGCGGAACCCTTGTGGCGCCATATAAATAAAGGATAGTAATAATAATAATAATAATAATAATGTGCAGAGAGCCGCACAAACAAAAGTTTGTGCAGTCTCTGCACAGCTCAGGACTTACTCAGCCGCTGCGACGAGCCGGCCCGGAGCTGACGTCAGGAACCCCTTCAAACGGCCGGACACGCCTGTGTTTCTTCGGACACTCCCTGGAAACGGTCAGTTGATACCCACAAACGGCCTCTTCCTGTTAATCTTCTTGCTTTCTTCGTAAAATCCATCGCTGTCCGGTGATCCCCGTTGCCGGCGGCCGACGCACCTGCGCATTTCGGTGCATACGCATGTGCAGTTCAGACCCGATCGCACCGCTGCAAAAAAAACTAGCGTTCGATCGGGCCTGAATAACCCCCCAGGGGCGGCAGCCATCTTGGGTGCACAGCGTAGGATTACCCAGGGTGGAATAGTCTACCCCTAGAAGAGATGACACAAAATGGGGGTGATTTCAGAGTCCTAAACTTCAGAGTAGGGTTCCAACAAAACCACCAGGTCCATGTATTTTTCATCCCATTTTTCATGTAACATTTCCATCCACATACAGGCTAGGAAAACACACTGAGAATTGCAGCCAACATGGGACAACAGACGTGTTACTACGGAGGTGGCCGCACAACGGAACTGGAACAGATTTTATCGCTTTTCAGCTATTTTAAATCAATGAAAATCGACCTTTAGTGAATATATCCCTTACCATCCATCACTTAGTAACTACATCCTCACTGCGACCGACGCGAAAGCATCACGCCATCTGCGCAGTGACACTTAGATGCGTGTGAATCAGGCCCACTGCCGCTGGCCACACTGATAAGGAAGACGCCCAGCATACAGAATAATACAATAGGCCTCCCCATCACTTGGTCATATGCACAGATTTCTTCATAGCTTTGCAATAGATGGCAGAATAAAAGAGCGGTTCCTATATAGTTACCTACTCACACATTTTGGCGAGCTCTCCCGGACCCTCCCCCAAACCCCCCCCCCCCCCCCCCCCCCCCCGGGACACTTACCTTCTAATCTACTACAGCAGAGTTTCCCAAACTCCGCCATTACAGTCCAGGTTTTAAGCCTATCCCTGCTTGAGTCCAGATAGTTATATCAAATTGAATGAGGTACTAATTAAGTAAACCATGCTTAAGACTGGATATCCTTAAAACCCGGACTGTAATGTCAGGGATTGGGAAAACTGCCTTACTAGATCTCCTGCACTGAAGGTCCGGATACAAGGTTATTATGTCTTTCTGTTACATCAGCATGCCAAAAACTGGTGCCACCAGGGTAGGGACGGGCAGCCCGCTGGGCCTTGTACCATGGGTACCACTCACACACTCCTAGTTACAGCCCCGGGCAGGATAGATCATGGTGAGCAGGTGAGTTATGAGAGAGTCGGGGGGAGATTGGATAAGTCCTTCATAGTGGTCGCCGGTCCCTGTAACACAGGAACCATTAGCAGTGTCCGGACTTACAGAGCCGGGTTACAAGTATAGTACAGACACATGCAGGGTCATATTACCAGGCTACAGGGGCATCAGGACCGATCCTTGTAACTTCATTTACTGGAGAGAGCTCAACTCACCCAATCTGGGAATTTCCTTATCATTATATCAGAAAATAAATGAGAGAAAAAATTCTCATGTTCATGAAATGAAGTCTGAAGCTGTTTATAGAGCGCTGGCGCCCTCTGGTGGCACAAAATTGCTGCACTGCGCCACATTAACCCATTGGTGGGAGGTGAAATGCTGTCATTATATTATATTACCATTCGTTATGGCCAGTGGGTCTGAATGACACTAACACAGGAGGGCAGCATCAGATACAGGGGGGCATTCCGAGTTGATCGCTCGCTACAGATTTTCGCAGCGCAGCGATCATGGCAGAACAGGACTAATCTGCGCCTGCGTATGTACCGCAATGCGCAGGCGCGTCGTACAAGTACACAGCGGTTCGTTAACCAGCGATGGCTTCTACGACAATTCAATTCGCACGGGCGTTCGCAAGGAGATTGACAGGAAGAGGGCGTTGCTGGGTGTCAACTGACCGTTTTCTGGGAGTGATTGGAAAAACGCAGGCGTGTCCAGGCGTTTGCAGGGCGGGTGTCTGATGTCAATTCCGGGACCAGACAGGTTGAAGTGATCGCAGCGGCTGAGTAAGTTCAGACCTACTCAGAAACTGCACAAAATGTTTTTGCAGACCTCGGCTGCAAAGCCGTTCGCACACTTGCAAAGCGAAAATACACTCCCCCGTGGGCGGCGACTATGCGTTTGCACGGCTGCTAAAAATAGCTACCGAGCGATCAACTCGGAATGAGGTCCACGGTCCTTAGCAAAGAGAATCCTTTAAGTTTCTATATTGCTCCCTGAACCTTGTAGTACTACAATCCCTACTGGGGCGTTGTCGCTTCATATTTTCGGCAGGGATCAGCGGATCAGATTGTAGCCTAAGGGACTAGTTTTCTTTAAGGATTTTTTTTTATTTATCTTCAAAAATGTTGCAGTGATATTTATCCTGTACGGTCCCAAATTTCTTATCTGAAGATTGGACCCGTGTTTGGAATATAAAACATTCAGTCTGACACATAGACCAGCACTTACATTAGCGCAGCTCGCCCATTTATCCAATTAGGGCTCCCGCTATTATATTTCCAGCATGTGGCGATTTGACCCACGCCATCTGTAGTCCTGGAAGCAGCGCGGATGGCACACCTGGGCCTCGCCATCGTGTCGCTGCAACAGGAGCGCCACATGCATTGCTCAGAGAAAGATTGGGAGACAGCACGAAGCTTGCACTCTAAAAGACTTATTTATTGTCCTTCAATAATAAATTCAGATCAGTTCATGTAAAAAAAAAAAAAAAAATAACTCATGATTTAATGTGAACATTCGTCCTCTACATGTAATATTACATCATACGCTCTGGGTTCTCCGTTGAGAAAAAAACCCAAAAAAACTTGTGGGAACGTAATGTTTAAAAAGAGCGGCACAATGGGCGTATCCCCGCCTGCGACCGACTCCGGATGAACTGAAACACAGAACACATAAACGTATTCACATTTCATTATCAATTTATATAGCGGCAGCATATTCCGTGGAGCAGTGGTTCTCAAACTCGTTCCTCAGCTGACGTTTTCCAGGTCACCCGGCAGTTGCCCAGGCGTGGTCATTGCTCGCTGACACGTTCTAAAAGATTCACAGGTGGAACTAATCATTTCACTGCAGGGGCAAATGCAGGATGTAGTCAGGGGGGTTTCCGCGGGGTCTACTAGGGCATACTGGCGCTCGGGATCCCAGGCCGCTGGTATGCCGGCAGCGGGGCGAGCGCAAAAGAGCCGCTTGTGGGCTCACTGCGCTTTCCACGCTGTGAGCACGGTGGCACGCTACGTGCGCCACGCGATTTATTCTCCCTCCAGGGGTGTCGTGGACGCCCCAAGAGGGAAAATAGTTGTCGGTATGTTGGGTGTCGGGTTCCTGACAGCCGGCATATGAAGTGCCACCCGTTTCTGTGTGAGTATGTATGTATATACGTATACTGTATGTGTGTATATATATATATATATATATACACACACACACACACACACACACTGCTGTCTCCATCTCAAAAATAAAAAGTTTGGCTCGTCGTAGGGGGTTCCAGTTACTCGGAACCCCCCCTGTGTGCGCCACTGCACTGGCGATTCTATGAGGAGACCTGGAAGACATGATCTGCTTGGGGTCCTGAGGACCGAGATGAGAACCAGTGCTGTAGTGGAAACTGGTAAATCTGTCAGTACTGTATGCTCATAGAAACCTACGGTGGTATCCACCCTACATACATTCAGGGGAAGAAAAATATTTGCTGTTAATCCCCTCAAGCTATTATTTCCTAGCCTGCATCTGATAAATGATAGTTGGAGTCTAATTGGTTGCTATAGGCAACAACACCATTTTATTTTATTTATTTTTTACGATTTAATGGATCTTCCCTCTTTGACCTTTTGGAAGTGTTTTGCGACAGGCATAACAAGTGTGTTGCTTAGGATGTTAGGGTGTTTTATTCAATATGAACATTTCATTTTTTGTATCCCTTTAAATACATATAACCTGCCGCTGTCTACATCCGCACCTTAATCTCACCACCCTACTCTGTTATAGCGAGTGAGGTAGGTACATGGAGAACAGCTGCATGTTATAACCCACAGACGGGGGGCCACGGACGTACTCGCAGACCCCCGTGAACACACAGTACTTCAGGAACACGCGGTGCCTCCCTACGGTGCTATGGCTGATGTCGCGGCTCAGGATGTAAATGCCGTCGTTGTGTAGGGCGCAGCTGACGCTGAGGCCGGATTTGGATGTATTGACCTTCAGGCAGTTCCACTCCCTGGTCCTGGTGTCATAAGAGTGCAGGCTGAGAGAGTCCTCGCTCTGTCCGGACTGACTGTCTCTTACGAAGCCTCCCACCAAAAACAAGGTCTCCTCGATGGACACCATCTGCTGCTTCCTCACGTGCTGCCGGCAGATGTCGAAGATGGACCACTCGTCGGCCAGGGGGCAGTAACGCAGCACGCTCAGATTGCGACCTGCAGGGGGACAAAACGCGTCAGTTTTTCAAGGATGTTCCCTGTTTACGGCAGGGCGGCCACTAGAACATGGGGCAGGCATTCACGAGAAACCAACTTATCAATTCACAAGTAAGTAGTGGCACAACTGAGGCATGAGGCATGAATCCACCAATTCACATGCCTCACAGATTACTAGCAAACTGATTGCCCAGATTCTTATGAACTGAGTGGAGGTGACGGGTACTCCTAAATCCAAGATTGACTAACAGTGCACACAGATGGGGGTAAATTTACTAAGATGGGAGTTCTATTTAAGATGGGATGTTGACCATAGCAACCAATCAGATTTGAGGTATTATCTTCTAGAAGGTGCTAGATAAATGAGAAGTAGAATCTGATTGCTATGGGAAATGTGATATGATCCAGTCACACAGCAGTGTCACCTTGGGGTCAGAGAGTAGTGCAGGTAAAGAATACATGTAAGTTTTGTGTGATCTGTATAGGAGGGTAATAACTGGGTAATATAGAATAGAAAGAGGTAATTGATGAGAATAGAATAGAAGGGAATAATCGATATGCGGTCAGCATCCCACTCGTCAGGATGCTGGCTGTGATAACACTGACGCTGGGATTCCGACAGGGCCACCATTCCGCCGCCGGTTTACCGGCGAGGTAGGTGATTTCCCCTCTATGGATGTCCACGACACCCATAGAGGGAGAATAGAACCCGTGAAGAGCCCGCAGCGTGGCAAGTTCGGGATCTCGGGCTGCAGGATCTCATACCGATTCCAAATAATCAGGTAGAACAGAACAGAGGGAGGTGTTGGGGTAGAATAAACAGGACATCATCTCCCAGCAGGCCCTTCTTACCACATCCAGTCTCTCCCCATCCTGCCTCCTCCATCCTGCCTCCTCCATCCAGCCTCCTCCATCCAGCCTCCTCCATCCAGCCCCTCCCCATCATACCTCCTCCATCCAGCCTCGCCCATCCTGCTTCCTCCATCCAGCCTCACCCATCCAGCCCCTCCCCATCATACCTCCTCCATCATACCTCCTCCATCCAGCCTCCTCCATCCAGCCTCACCCATCCAGACCCTCCCCATCATACCTCCTCCATTCAGCCTCGTCCATCCTGCCTCCTCCATACAGCCTCTCCCCATCATACCTCCTCCATCCAGCCTCTCCCCATCCTGCCTCCTCCATCCAGTCTCTCCCCATCCTGCCTCCTCCATCCTGCCTCCTCCATCCAGCCTCCTCCATCCAGCCTCACCCATCCAGCCCCTCCCCATCATACCTCCTCCATCCAGCCTCGCCCATCCTGCCTCCTCCATCCAGCCTCACCCATCCAGCCCCTTCCCATCATACCTCCTCCATCATACCTCCTCCATCCAGCCTCCTCCATCCAGCCTCACCCATCCAGACCCTCCCCATCATACCTCCTCCATTCAGCCTCGTCCATCCTGCCTCCTCCATCCAGCCTCTCCCCATCCTACCTCCTCCATCCAGCCTCTCCCCATCCTACTTCCTCCACCCAGCCTCTCCCCATGCTACCTCCTCTGTCCAACCTCTCCCCATCCTGCCTTCTCCATCCAGCCTCTCACCATCCTACCTCCTGCATCCAGCCTCTTCCCATCCTACCTCCTTCATCCAGCCTCTCCCCATCCTACTTCCTCCATCCAGCCGCTCACCATCCTACCTCCTGCATCCAGCCTCTCACCATCCTGCCTCCTCCATGCAGTCTCTCCCCATCCTGCCTCCTCCATGCAGTCTCTCCCCATCCTACCTCCTCCACCCAGTCTCTCCCCATCCTTCATCCTCTATCTTGCCTCTCCCCATCCTGCCTCTCCCGTCCAGCCTCCACCATCCAGCCTCCACCACCCAGCCTCCACCACCCAGCCTCTCCCCATCCTACCTCCTCTATCCAGTCTCTCCCCATCCTGTATCCTCCATCCAGGTTCTCCCTATCCTGCCTCCTCCATTCAGCTTCTCCCCATCCTTTACCCAGCCTCTCCCTATCCTACCTCCTCCATCCAGCCTCTCCCCATCCTACCTCCTCTAGCCAGCCTCTCCCCCACCCTACCTCTTCCATCCAGCTTCTCCATGCAGCCTCTCCCCATCCTACCTCCACCACGCAGCCTCTCCCCAACCTACCTCCTCTACCCAGCCTCTCCCCATGCTGCCTCCTCCACGCAGCCACTTCCCAAACTACCTCCTCCATCCAGCCCCTCCCCATCCTACTTCCTCCATCCAGCTTCTCCCCATTCTGCTTCCTCTATTCAGCCTCTCCCCATATTGCCTCCTCCATTCAGCCTCTTCCCATCCTACCTCCTCCACCCAGCCTCTCCCTGTCCTGCCTCCTCCATGCAGTTTCTCCCCATCCTACCTCCTCCATCCAGTCTCTCCCCATACTGCGTCCTCCATCCAGTCTCTCCCCATACTGCGTCCTCCATCCAGTTTCTCACCATCCTGCCTCCTCTATCCAGTTTCTCCCGATCCTCCATCCAGCCTCTCCCCATCCTACCTCCTTCATCCAGCGTTTCCCCATCCTACCTACTCCATCTAGCCTCTCCCCAGCCTACCTCCTTCATCCAGCCTTTCCCCATCCTACCTACTCCATCCAACCTCTCCCCATCCTACCTCCTCCATCCAGTCTCTCCCTATCCTGCATCCTCCATCCAGCCTCACCATCCTGCCTCCTCTATCCAGCTTCTCCCCATACTCCACCCAGCCTCTTCCCCTCCTACCTCCTCCATCAGGCCTTTCCCCATTCTACCTCCTCCATCCAGCCTCTTCCCATCCTGCCTCCTCCATGCAGCCTCTTCTGTCCAGTCTTTTTCCATACAGTCTAACCCCATCCTACCTCCTCCATCCAGCCTCTCCCTGTCCTGCCTCCTCTATGCAGTCTCTCCCCATCCTACCTCCACCATCCAGTCTCTCCCCATCCTGCATCCTTCATCCTACCTCCTCCATCCAATCTCTCCCCATCCTGCATCCTCCATCAAGCCTCTCCACATCCGGCCTCCTTCATACAGCCTCTCCCCATCCTACCTCCTCCATCCAGCCTTTCCCTATCCTACCTCCTCCATCCAGCCTCTCCCCATCCTCCCTCCTCCATCCAGCCTTTCCCCATCCTACCTCTTCCATCCTGCCTCCTCCATCCAGCCTTTCCCCATCCAACCTCTCCCCATGCTGCCTCCTCCATCCAGCCTTTCCCCATCCAACTCTCCCCATGCTGCCTCCTCCATCCAACCTTTCCCCATCCAACCTCTCCCCATGCTGCCTCCTCCATCCAGCCTTTCCCCATCCAACCTCTCCCCATGCTACCTCCTCCATCCAGCCTTTCCCCATCCAACCTCTCCCATGCTGCCTCCTCCATCCAGCCTTTCCCCATCCAACCTCTCCCCATGCTGCCTCCTCCATCCAGCCTTTCCCCATCCAACCTCTCCCCATGCTGCCTCCTCATCCAGCCTTTCCCCATCCAACCTCTCCCCATGCTGCCTCCTCCATCCAGCCTTTCCCCATCCAACCTCTCCCCATGCTGCCTCCTCCATCCAGCCTTTCTCCATCCTACCTCCTCCATCCAGCCTTTCCCCATCCTACCTCATCCATCCAGCCTTTCCCCATCCTACCTCCTCCATCCAACCTTTCCCGATCCTACCTCCTCCATCCAGCCTTTCCCCCATCCTACCTCCTCCATCCAGCCTTTTCTGTCCAGCCTCTTTCCATATAGTCTAACCCCATCCAGCATCTCCCCATCCTACCTCCTCCAGCCAGCCTTTCCTCATCCTACCTCCTCTATCCAGCCTTTCCCCATCCTACCTCCTCTATCCAGCCTTTCCCCATCCTACCTCCTTCATCCAGCCTCTCCCCATCCTGCCTCATTCATCCAGCCTTTCCCTATCCTACCTCTTTCATCCAGCCTCTCCTCATCCTACCTCCTCCATCAAACCTCACCCCATCCTACCTCCTCCATCCAACCTCTCCACATCTTGCCTCCTCCGTCCAGCCTTTCCCCATCCTACCTCCTCCATCCAGCCTTTCCCCATCCTACCTCCTCCATCCAGCCTTTCCCCATCCTACCTCCTCCATCCAGACTTTCCCCATCCTGCATTCTCCATCCAGCCTCTTTTGTCCAGCCTCTTTCCATACAGTCTAACCCCATCCAGCCTCTCCCCATCCAGCCAGTCCCCATCCAGCATCTCCCCATCCTACCTACTTCATCCAGCTTTTCCCCATCCTACCTCCTCCATCCAGCCTCTCCTCATCCAGCCAGTCCCCATCCAGCCAGCATCTCCCCATCCTACCTCCTCCATCCAGCCAGTCCCCATCCAGCCAGCATCTCCCCATCCTACCTCCTCCATCCAGCCAATTCCCATCCAGCATCTCCCCATCCTACCTCCTCCATCCAGCCTCTCCTCATCCAGCCAGTCCCCATCCAGCCAGCATCTCCCCATCCTACCTCCTCCATCCAGCCTCTCCCCATCCAGCATCTCCCCATCTTACCTCCTCCACCCAGCCTCTCCCCATCCGGCCTTTTTGCACCTCCCTTTCTTCATGTGTTCAATACTTTTTCCCTGTGTCATTTCACATTATTACACATAACTAATTTTTGGACATCTATGGTTTGATTTCTACGCATGTGTGGATTACGTGGGTTGTCACTGACAGTTGGTAAACATGTCATTACAATAGCCCCATTCAGAGCTGGCGCTTCCTGCTCAGCAAGGGTATGCAAAGCAGAGAGGCGCCAAGCTGCAGAGGCGCTCTCTCCACTCCGCTACCCTGCTGATGCAGCCGGCTGCGTGGATGACAGCCAGGCAGCGGCGCCGGCAGTGTGTAGCGCGGCTCCCCTTTCAAGCCGCTCTCTCGGGCTCCTTCCCCCTCCACAGAGAGACTGCGCAACCTCAGCGCCGTCGCCGCCGCCGATATCCTCCAGAGCTGCTGCTGCTGCAGTAATGTACCCTGTGAAAGGGAGGAGGAGGACAAAAACGTAGAGGAGGTGCAGCTTACCCAAGCCGAGGGTTCCTGCAGGTACTGGGGGGCGAGTGGGCTGCACTGTGAAGGGAATGAGTGCTGCTGTCTCTGTCAAGGGCAAACGCAGGAGGGGTTTACAGATGGGGTTTACAGATATGTGAATATAAATATATATATATATATACGGATGGCAGTACGGACGTTGTAATGGTTAGCATTACTGCCTCACAGCACTAAGGTCATGGGTTCAATTCCCACCATGGCCCTTACTGTGTGGAGTTTGTATATTCTCCCCGTACTTGCGTGGGTTTCCTCCGGGTACTCCGGTTTCCTCCCACAATCCAACAATATACTGGTAGGTTAATTGGCTTCTGACAAAATTAACCCTAGCATGACTGTGTGTGTGTACATGTGGTAGGGAATATAAATTGTAAGCTCCACTGAGGCAGGGACTGATGTGAATGGGCAAAAATATTCTCTGTAAAGAGCTGCGGAATATGTGTGCGTTATATAAATAACTGGTAATATATAACTGGTAATAAATATATATATGTTGCGAAATGGTGGACCTGCTGAGGTACCTAAGGAGGGCACCGAACAAACTTGTGGCCTGTATTGGGAGTGCTGCTCAAATCTTTTGTATGTGTGTGTGTGTGTGTGTGTGTGTGTGTGTGTATATATATATATATATATATATATATATATATGTATATATATATATATATATATATAAATATTTATATATATATATGTATGTATGTGTGTGTGTGTATATATATATATATATATATATATATGTGTGTGTGTATATATATATATATATATATATATATATATTATACACACACACATATACAGACACATATACATATACATACACATAGACAGGCAGAGTTGAATATATACTCACACGCTTCTGCCCTCCTCTGACAGACACACTTCTGCTGCTTAACTGCAGCGGAGTGCCTGCAACTCGGGAACTCAGTGTAGACGAATGCCTGCCGTACCCACATCAGGTCACACTGCCGCTGAATAATGCCGCTGATGCCAAATTCCCTGCCCACATCAGTACTCACTGCTGCTGCCTAATGCTCGCCGCTGCATAGTGCACTGCCCATATCAGTAACCCATATGCAGGCAGTGCTACATTTCCAGTAGGGGGGTCGGTTTGTAGTGGTAGGTATGAGGTGGTTGAACTGTACCTGGCATAACGTGTATAAGGGGCTCTACCTGGCATAATGTGTATAATGGGTGCTACCTGGCATAATGTGTATAAGCAGCTCTACCTGACATTCTGTGTATAATGGGCTTTTACTGTGGCGTAATGTGTATAAAGGGCTTTTACTATGGCGTAAAGTGTACAAGCAGGTCTGGTGTGGTGTAACGTGTATAAGCGGCTCTCCTGTGTGGCGTAACGTGTATAAGAGGCTCTACTGTGGTGTAACGTGTATAAGAGACTCTAGTCTGGTGTAACATGTATAAGAGGCTCTACTGTGGTGTAACGTGTATAAGGGGCTTTTACTGTGGCGTGACGTGTATAAGTGGGTCTGCCGTGGGGTAACGTGTATAAGCAGCTCTTCTGTATGGCGTAACATGTATAATCGGTTCTCCTGTGTGGCATAACGTGTATAAGGGGCTCTACTGTGTGCCATAACGTGTATAAGGGTACTGTGCGGTTTAAAGTGACTAACGAACATTATTGTGCAATGTAATGTGAATTGGTACTATTCTGTGGCCACACCCCTATATTTTTGACGCACGTCTTCATCATGCACAGTCCCTGTTTTGAGCATGGCGGGCGCCAAAGGAAACTTTCACCCTGAGCTCCACAAGGTCTAGAACTAGCCCTGTCACCCATTTAGGATTTTAAAATATTTTTTTCTTTTCAAATGTAACATGCCCCCAATTCAATACAGGGGAGGGGGCACTGAAACATACCCGTGCTTCGGGCAGCATGGCACCTAGCTACACCTCTGATAGGGGGCACTACTGTGGGCATTGTGTATAAGGGGTATTACTGTGTAGCAGAACGTGTATAAGGGGCACTACTGTGTGACGTAACGTGAATAAGGGGCACTACTGTGTGGTGTAATATGAATCAGTGGAACTACGTTTGGGGTAATGTGAATAAGATTGTGCTACTGTGTGGCGTTATTTTAAATTAGGGGTACCATATTGTGGCCACACCCCTTCCATGTGAGACCACACCCCTTTTTGCGGCACATACTGTCCCTATTTTACGTATGGGAGGGCGTAAATTTATCATTTGCAGGAAGGTGCCAAACACCCTAGCACCAGCCCTGGCCCCATTACAAATATATTTACTGAGACAAATGTTGATGTGTTCAATACTTATTTTACCTGCTGTATTTGTCCTGTGGGGGTCATTCCGAGTTGATCGCTAGCTGCATTCGTTCGCTCTGCAGCGATGAGGCAAAAAAACGGCACTTCTGCACATGCGTATGCGGCGCAATGCGCACGCGCGACGTACTACTACAAAGAACTATGTAGTTTCACACAAGGTCTAGTGAAGCTTTTCAGTCGCACTGCAGACAGCAGAGTGATTGACATGAAGTGGGCGTTTCTGGGTGTCAACTGACCGTTTTCAGGGAGTGTTCGAAAAAACGCAGGTGTGCCAGGACAGACGCAGGCGTGGCTGGGTGAACGCAGGGCGTGTTTGTGACTTCAAAACAGGAACTGAACAGTCTGAAGTGATCGCAAGCGCTGAGTAGGTTTTAAGCTACTCTAAAATTTTACACTTCTGCTAAGCTAAAATACACTCCCAGTGGGAGGCGGCATAGCGTTTGCACGGCTGCTAAAAACAGCTAGCGAGGGATCAACTCGGAATGACCACTTATGTCAGGACTAGCAACATCAACATCACTGCCTGAGGGATCGGTATGAAATACCTCCAATCAAAATCCCGACACCAATTGACCGATGGTCAAAATCCCGACAAGGTCAAAATCCTGACATAGACAAAATACCGACATTTAAAATACCGACAAGGTCAAAATACCGACATGTAAGGGGGCGTTTCTGGGTGTCAACTGACCGTTTTCAGGGAGTGTTTGGAAAAACGCAGGCGTGCCGGGGGAAAACGCAGGCGTGGCTGGGCGAACGCTGGGCGGGTGTGTGACGTCAAAAGCCAACCCTCCAACGTTAGAATCAACGCACACGAAGAGTAAGTTCTGGGCTGGTCTTGTTTTGCACAAAATGTTTTTGCAGGCGCTCTGCTGCACAAGCGTTCGCACTTCTGCAAAGCGAAAATACACTCCCCAGTGAAATAGTATACTATTGCATTTACACGGCTGCTAAAAACTGCTAGCGAGCGATCAACTCGGAATGAGGGCCAATGTTCAACACAAACACATGAATTGCGCAACTGTATACTGACCCCGCGGGGTGTAACCTCCGATCACAAATATCTTCCCCAGGCTTTCGCAAGCCGAGAACTCCACTAACGTGTCTGGGAGAGGGGCCACAAGGGTCCACGTATTCTGCGCAGGGTTGAAAGACTCCATGGTCTGTAAAGATTGGCCGCCAACAGCGTAGAGAGCCCCGCCCACGGCGAGCAGGCGGAAGTTACACCTGGGAGGAACCAGAAAATCAGGAAAACATATATAACATTAAAAAAGGAACCGGACAAAAAAAAAAAAAAAAACACCTCAACAATGAATAAGAGAAACGTCTTAAAATCCAGCGGACATAACCTATAAACATGAGTAAAAAATGCTATTTTATTTACTGCACGGTTTAAAAACATTGAATGCTGTCATTGGTGTAATGATAATTACACCCATCCCTGAGTTACTGATGAGGACGTATAACCTGTCAGTGACTCGCCCCCTGGGTCTCCCATTACCACATGGCACATTGCAGAACCTGGAACGCCTTGTATGGGCGCAGGGAATTAGAATATAGCAACATCTGGAATCCTCCCTCAGCGAGTGCTGAGCCGTCACTGTCATTGCCGAGCACCAAATAAGGTGAGCGGGGTAGATGATGGGGATGCACAGAGCACAGCTTCCAAATCTGGGCCGCACTGAGCCCTCAGGCCACCCATTTTAACCCCTTCCCTGCTGCATGGGGGGATCTGACGGGTCTGGACAGGTACAGCTAAATAAATCTGCTTGGCTTCAAGAAAAACGAGACGTGGACACTGAAATGCCTCTCGCTCGCCCCCGGACAGACAGTCACAAAATAATAGATGAATGAAATCTAATAGAAAGATAAAAACAAAGCAGAACCCGCCCCAACCATTACCAGCCTGCCCTGTAATATATATGTGGTACTGACGTCACACAAGTACTTTTCTGTCAATTTGCGTATTCAGGACTTCAAATCATTTTTGCGGGCTGCAACTCTACTCGGTTTGGCAAGTACTATGTGACATTAATAAGGCACGAGGCACTTGGTGCCTCGTGCCTCAGGGATGTCAATTGTTCTTGGGGAATTAATAGACCGATCTCATGAAGGTTGGATCAGCCCATAAAATGGCTGCCTCCGTTGTGTGTGTCTGTGGTGACAGGCCCACAAACCTACTTACGGAGCCCGTGCCTGACTTTGGCGCCGGGTGAAGCCGATTTCGGAACAATAACGATACGACAAAGTCTGCAGTGACAGCGAAATGTTAGTGGATTATTGGTGACGGGGGCGGTCATACCTTTTCTGGTTCATGGCGGGCTCCTCGGTCCAGCTTCCAGTGCTTGGGTTATAGGAGTGGACAGCACTGACCTCCTGCCCGTTCTCCCGGGTGCCTCCAGCCACAAAGAGATAGTTATTTAATATGGCTGCCCCGTAACCCTGCACCCTCAGCATACTCTGCGGGACCTCTCCGGGTAGTACCTGCCAGCTGCCTCCACCCTCCAGGTAACGCAGGAGCACCCAAGAGTCTGGCCCTTGCTGAGAGAGAACCAGCAGGGCGGGCACCCCTCGGAGTCTCTCCTGCAAGACGCGGTCCTTAAGGGATTCTGGGCTGTCCTGGAAATCCAGCCTCTGCAACATGGCATGGTAATGAGTGGCCACGTAACGGAGACACGCAGCGGCCAGGTCCCACTGACCATGTAACTGGGACACATCCAAGAGCTCCAGGCAGGTGTCTGGTGACAACGAGGACTGCAGGAGAGACAGGAGGCCTTGGACCTGCAGGTAGCAGGCCGCTTCCACCAGCGCCTGCAGGGGACCTTGCGCTACGTCCAGGTGGCCAAAGTCTGGATCCTCTTCATCCGGACGACAATCCGTGGTGAGCGCCTTGAGTCCACATCGTGACTCCTCTTTGGGGCCGCTCTCTTGAAGAGTGCCGCCGGTGATGTGGCGCAGGACGCCTTCCAAACCTTCACGGCTGAGGCCATGTAAAGTGACCACTTCGCCGCTGCTCTCACGCATCCCTGAGCGGAAGAGAGCTTGGAAGAAGCCGCTCTGGGCTACCAGCTGGTCCCGGGGCACGCTGTAACATCTGGACCCCAGGAGGATCTGCACAGTCTGCAATGAGGACATCACACCTGCCTCCTCTTGAGAAGGACATCACACACCTGTGCAAAGGACAGACAAGGCCGACACGTTATACTCATTGTGGCACAGGGCGTGGGGTTATTCACCTGCAGCAGCATAGGATGGGCTGAGGACCCTATGCTGCCTTATCAATATACTAGAATAATAATATGGGGGTGTTCCATACGTCTCCACAATCACAGGGAACTCAGTCATACAGTAAAGCAGATGCACGTAATACAATCATCTACAGTTACAGTGATTTCATATCTAGCCCAGTGAGCTGCCGCTCTCAGCAATATGCCGCTATGAGTGGGATCAGTGGCCCCCGGAGCAGGCTGCAATCCTACACTCAGTGTCGCTCATACCTTATATATTCTATAGTCAGATGTCTCCTCTCTTCCTGTGTAACCAGCACCGGCTCCCTCACTGCACATTCCTGCATCCACTTCCTGATAGCTGCATCCAGTCCAGCCGCATCCCTCCCCCTGCTAACCCACCACATACACACCCTCTGTGCTCCACAGTGACATCCATACACACACCCTCTGTGCTCCACAGTGACACCCATCTGTATACACACACCCTCTGTGCTCCACAGTGACACCCATCTGTATACACACACCCTCTGTGCTCCACACTCACACCCATCTGTATACACACACCCTCTGTGCTCCACAGTGACACCCATCTGTATACACACACCCTCTGTGCTCCACACTGACACCCATCTGTATACACACACCCTCTGTGCTCCACAGTGACACCTATACACACACCCTCTGTGCTCCACACTGACACCCATCTCTATACACACACCCTCTGTGCTCCACAGTGACACCTACACACACACCCTCTGTGCTCCACAGTGACACCCATACACACACCCTCTGTGCTCCACACTGACACCCATACACACACCCTCTGTGCTCCACAGTGACACCCATACACACACCCTCTGTGCTCCACTGTGACACCCATACACACACCCTCTGTGCTCCACAGTGACACCTATACACACACGCTCTGTGCTCCACAGTGACACCCATCTGTATACACACACCCTCTGTGCTCCACACTGACACCCATCTCTATACACACACCCTCTGTGCTCCACAGTGACACCTATACACACACCCTCTGTGATCCACAGTGACACCCATACACACACCCTCTGTGCTCCACACTGACACCCATACACACACCCTCTGTGCTCCACAGTGACACCCATACACACACCCTCTGTGCTCCACTGTGACACCCATCTGTATACACACACCCTCTGTGCTCCACAGTGACACCCATACACACACCCTCTGTGCTCCACACTGACACCCATCTGTATACACACACCCTCTGTGCTCCACTGTGACACCCATCTGTATACACACACCCTCTGTGCTCCACACTGACACCCATACACACACCCTCTGTGCTCCAGAGGGACACCCATACACACACCCTCTGTGCTCCACACTGACATTCATCTGTATACACACACCCTCTGTGCTCCACACTGACACCCATCTGTATACACACACCCTCTGTGATCCACAGTGACACCCATCTGTATACACACACCCTCTGTGATCCACAGTGACACCCATCTGTATACACACACCCTCTGTGCTCCACACTGACATTCATCTGTATACACACACCCTCTGTGCTCCACACTGACACCCATCTGTATACACACACCCACTGTGCTCCACAGTGACACCCATCTCTATACACACACCCTCTGTGATCCACAGTGACACCCATCTGTATACACACACCCTCTGTGATCCACAGTGACACCCATCTGTATACACACACCCTCTGTGCTCCACAGTGACACCCATCTGTATACACACACCCTCTGTGCTGCACAGTGACACCCATACACACACCCTCTGTGCTCCACAGTGACACCCATCTGTATACAAACACCCTCTGTGCTCCACAGTGAAACCCATCTGTATACACACACCCTCTGTTCTCCACAGTGACACCCATCTGTATACATACACCCTCTGTGCTCCACAGTGACACCCATCTGTATACACACACCCTATGTGCTCCACAGTGACACCCATCTGTATACACACACCCTCTGTGCTCCACAGTGACACCCATGCACACACCCTCTGTGCTCCACAGTGACACCCATCTGTATACACACACCCTCTGTGCTCCACAGTGACACCCATCTGTATACACACACCCTCTGTGCTCCACACTCACACCCATCTGTATACACACACCCTCTGTGCTCCACAGTGACACCCATCTGTATACACACACCCTCTGTGCTCCACACTGACACCCATCTGTATACACACACCCTCTGTGCTCCACAGTGACACCTATACACACACCCTCTGTGCTCCACACTGACACCCATCTCTATACACACACCCTCTGTGCTCCACAGTGACACCTACACACACACCCTCTGTGCTCCACAGTGACACCCATACACACACCCTCTGTGCTCCACACTGACACCCATACACACACCCTCTGTGCTCCACAGTGACACCCATACACACACCCTCTGTGCTCCACTGTGACACCCATACACACACCCTCTGTGCTCCACAGGGACACCTATACACACACCCTCTGTGCTCCACAGTGACACCCATCTGTATACACACACCCTCTGTGCTCCACACTGACACCCATCTCTATACACACACCCTCTGTGCTCCACAGTGACACCTATACACACACCCTCTGTGATCCACAGTGACACCCATACACACACCCTCTGTGCTCCACACTGACACCCATACACACACCCTCTGTGCTCCACAGTGACACCCATACACACACCCTCTGTGCTCCACTGTGACACCCATCTGTATACACACACCCTCTGTGCTCCACAGTGACACCCATACACACACCCTCTGTGCTCCACACTGACACCCATCTGTATACACACACCCTCTGTGCTCCACTGTGACACCCATCTGTATACACACACCCTCTGTGCTCCACACTGACACCCATACACACACCCTCTGTGCTCCAGAGGGACACCCATACACACACCCTCTGTGCTCCACACTGACATTCATCTGTATACACACACCCTCTGTGCTCCACACTGACACCCATCTGTATACACACACCCTCTGTGATCCACAGTGACACCCATCTGTATACACACACCCTCTGTGATCCACAGTGACACCCATCTGTATACACACACCCTCTATGCTCCACACTGACATTCATCTGTATACACACACCCTCTGTGCTCCACACTGACACCCATCTGTATACACACACCCACTGTGCTCCACAGTGACACCCATCTCTATACACACACCCTCTGTGATCCACAGTGACACCCATCTGTATACACACACCCTCTGTGATCCACAGTGACACCCATCTGTATACACACACCCTCTGTGCTCCACAGTGACACCCATCTGTATACACACACCCTCTGTGCTGCACAGTGACACCCATACACACACCCTCTGTGCTCCACAGTGACACCCATCTGTATACAAACACCCTCTGTGCTCCACAGTGAAACCCATCTGTATACACACACCCTCTGTTCTCCACAGTGACACCCATCTGTATACACACACCCTCTGTGCTCCACAGTGACACCCATCTGTATACACACACCCTATGTGCTCCACAGTGACACCCATCTGTATACACACACCCTCTGTGCTCCACAGTGACACCCATGCACACACCCTCTGTGCTCCACAGTGACACCCATCTGTATACACACACCCTCTGTACTCCACAGTGACACCCATCTGTATACACACACACCCTCTGTGCTCCACAGTGACACCCATACACACACCCTATGTGCTCTACAGTGACACCCATCTGTATACACACACCCTCTGTGCTCCACAGTAACACACATCTGTACTATACAGTACCGTAAAACCCATCTGTATACAATGTACAGGAACATACTTATATACAGTACTGTAACATGCTGCGCCCTACCCCACTGACACAACTCACGGCTGACAACCAGAACAGATGCGCTGAGCTCAACGTGCTGGTAAGTGTTCATCAGGGACCACCGCAACGCGCAGGTCATAGCCCCCTGTCTCGGTTTACTAGTACGGACTTGATATGGACTAGAGTTGCTACTGGTAATTTGCTATGAGGCAGATAGACACGGGGACAACAGACTGGGTCGGAGCTGGATGGGGAGTTCAGGAGCAGAAACTAGGATGTCAGGAACCTGAAACGGAGCACAGGGAGGGCTGGAACCAGGGGCCGATTCATGTTTGTATGGAATTGAACAGACGCAAGGAAGCGGCTGTGTAATTCCGTCTAATTAAAACTCTGATGCAGCAGGAGGCGTCTGTAGGAGATCGATGTCTCCTGTTATCATTAGCGAGGATCCGAGTGCTGTGTCTGAGGATGCAGCCTCGAATCATCATCGCGACTATCGGTTATGATTTGCTAAGTTTACAGGCACCGCCGAGCCTGCGTAAGCTGAAGCTTACTCAGGCTGGCCATCAGCTCCAGACACCAGAGTCCAGGAAGTCTGTGTACGATGACGCAGACCCAGGACCCGCCACGCCTTCAAAACGAGGTGACATGCCCTGTTTTGAAGAACGGTGCCACCCCCCCAAATGCCGCAATATGCAATCATACTGTGGCTGACAGGGGGCTGAGAGCGACATCGGATTATGGCTTATGAGAAAACTTTTGGTGGAAATTCTGGAGAAGTAGCGGAGCATGAATGTCCGAAGTCTTCACCCAACAATGTTCTTCGGGATCAAACCCCTTCCAATCCAACAGGTATTGAACAGATCCTCGAGAGATCCTGGAGTCCAGATTTTGCCTCACCTCAAATTCCTCCTGATGGTCAACTGAAATGGCAGAAGGAGTTCTGGATGTTGTAAACCTACTGAGGACCGGTGGGGTTTGAGGAGAGATATGGAAAACATTAGGAAATCTAAGTGTAGCCGGAAATTTTACTCTGATGGTCACTGGTTTAATTACTTGAAGCACTTGGAAGGGACCAGTGAACCTGGAAGCTAACTTCATGGTGGGTACTTTCAGCCGAAGATGTCTAGTCGATAGCAAGACCCTATCACCTGGTTTCATCAAGGAGGCTTTCCTTGTCTTCTGATCAGGGAAGAGCTTGTACCAAACAGATGCTTTGCTTAGATTTCTTTTCATCTCAATCCAGATATTAGTAAAATGTTTCACAGTGTCACGGACTGCTGGTAACGGTACTGACCATCAAGAAGGCAGGAAAAAGTAGAATTGGATGGAACCCATTCTGGATGCAGAAAGGAGAATGTCCTGAGCTTCATGAAAAAGGTTGTTATGGGGGAACTCAACCCATGGTAAGAAAGAGACCTAACTGTCTTTGTTAGCATTTTCTAAAATTCTGGCTCACCCTCTCAGTTTGGCCATTGCTCTGCGGGTGGTAAGATGAAGAGAAGCTCAGATTGATATTGAAGTGCTTGCATAAAGCTCTCCAGAATATGTAGGTAAACTGTACCCCTCTATCCAAATGTCCTTAGGGAACCCATGTAGCCTGCAGATCTCTTCAGTAAATACTTCTGACAAGTTGGGGCTGAGGGCAATTTTTTAAAGGAATAAAATTAGCTGGCTTGGAAAGTCTGTCTACCACCACCCAGATGGTGATGAACTCTGTCTAGATCTGTCATAAAGTCCATGGAAATATGTATTCAAGGACAGTCAGGAACTTGTGGTGGATGTAACAGACGCATAGGAGCTCGGGGTAGAATTGCAAGCATGTAGGACAGGCAGCCACAAAGTCCCAATGTCGTGATGCACTGATGGCCACCAAAAACCTCTAAGGACTAAATTCAGAGTAAATCCCCCCCCCCCTTCCCCATAGGTCTCTTTGAGAGATGCGATGCTGCCAGATTTATCAATGTCCGGAATGTGAAGCCTACAAAGACCATCAACCATCGTATTTGTACACAAATCATCCGGTTTGCATGCAAATATAAATTAGGCACATGGGGGGTAATTCCAAATTGATCGCAGCAGGATTTTTGTTAGCAATTGAGCAAAACCATGTGCACTGCAGGGGAGACAGATATAACATGTGCAGAGAGAGTTAGATTTGGGTGGGGTGTTCAATCTGCAATCTAATTTGCAGTGTAAAAAAAGCAGCCAGTATTTACCCTGCACAGAAATAAAATAACCCACCCAAATCTACCTCTTTCTGCACATGTTATATCTGCCTCCCCTGCAGTGCACATGGTTTTGCCCAATTGCTATAAAAAATCCTGCTGCGATCAACTTGGAATTACCCCCATGCATAGCCAGATTAAGGGGGGGTAGCAGGGCATACAGTACCCCGGGCCCCCCTTTGTTAGGGGCCCCCGCAGACAGAGCACACCAACATCGCTAGCTTTCCCTCTCACGCAGTAGCAGAACCAGACATCCAGAATGCGAGGAGGGCAGTATGCATTGCAGCAGAGTATCAGGTTTTATGAGCTACCGATTGGGCTTTCTGACCAGGGGAGAGATATGAGGGTGCAGAGAGCTGTAAGTGACACAGGGACAGTAGCGGATCTTGCCACGGGCAAGCAGGACTTTTGCCCGGGACGCCGCCTTCTGGAGGGCGCTGGCGCCATCCGGAGGGCGCCGCACCATGGCAAGATCCAACACTGCTGCCCGCTGCGTCCCACGTCCGCCTCCGCTGCCCTCTGTGTCCCCCGTTTGTGCCTCCTGAGTGTGAAGGGAACTAGACGCTAGAGAGGAGCGCGATGACCTCATCGCGCACCGCACAGCAAGGTCCTCTCCACAAAGGGAACTAGACACTACGCGTCTAGTTTCCCTTCGTGGAGAAGACCTTTTGCTTTGCGGTGTGTGATGACGTCATCGCGCACCGCACAGCATTCAAGCAGCGCTACTAATGTACAGGGGGCGTAACTTACCACGCCCCCTGTATTTAGCCACGCCCCGTTTCCTGCCCGGGGCGCAGAGCGGGCTTGAACCGGTCCTGCACAGGGATCCCAGCTTCTCCTACTCCCTGCCTGGATGTCTGGGTCCTATGTAACCTGGCATTATTCAACTATTAGTTTAAATCTAATATACCCCATTCGATTAAATTTAATATACACAATCCATACATCCTAACATGACTCAGTCCTGGAGGGATAACATGCTATATTAAGTTATGATTGCAATCACCTGTGTTGAAACACCTTTCATATCTATGAAATAGTTCAACAGAGGTCACACCAATCATATGTTAAGAAGGAAGTCCAGGTAAACAGCATTTTATCCCTCCTGGATTAATTCATGATGGGAGGTATGCACAATCTAAAATACACTCCCCCGCCTTCCACCAGGGCCCCCTTGTCTTAAGTGCCCTGGGCACCCCCAAGGCTTAATCCGGCCCTGCCCCCATGGTACGTAGGACTGTGACTTCTTCCCCATTTATCTGAAAAGGACTGCTGTAGTACCACCTTTGCCCAGTAGGTGGCAGTAAGGAACCAAACCAGTTTGCAATATGTAGAGCTTTACAGAGTGCAGGCACTTAGGTGGATGGTAACAGAAACATGTGCTAGCTATGTGTTGGGATTACTGTAGGTAATATTGTTATGATGGGAAACCGTTACATATGGAAGTCCCGTGTATGTATCTGTGTGGCTGCGTAGCCAGACCTGGGGTGAAACCATCAGTTGGGTAATTACAGGACTGTCTTCGTCTCAGGTGATGATTTGCTGTGTGTTATATCGATGCTGAAGTGCAGACAATGAAGGGTTAGGCCTGGTCACCATCATTGTGAGTCTCAGTTCATTGAGCACCAGGATACCGAGCGTGGGAACAGCAGGGCGAGGCAGCCGGGACACAATGGGAAGTGGAAACTGGATCAGGAAGAGAGTTTGTGGAAAGTCAATGAGTCCGCAACACAGCAGAATGCTTTTTGTATCATCTGGGACCCAGAGTCGAAATACACAGAGGGGACATGACAATACAGGCTGGGGCAGGGAGTAATGGCAGACCCAGGAATGTCCCAGCCCATGGACTGCACTGGGATGTGAATACCTCTTCTTTACACTCCTGTAGATACAAAGCATGGTCATTGTGTATAATCACTGTCATGTAATCACTGCACAATTACCTACTCTGAGGATGAGATCACTATCATTCCCGAAAGGTGCTTAACTACCTGTAAAGCAGGCGGGGACATGACGTAAGTGCTTAAGTGGCTGCAGAGTGACGGAAACGGGGACTTGATGCAAAGCCACGCCCCCTTGCAGCAAGGCCACACCTCTTTTCAGGGTCCCACTTCCCTACTGCCAGATGTTGGGAGCTATGCCCTACAGTACAAGTAGTGGTAGACACAGAGAGATGGCACGGTGGCAGTGCTGCAGGATGTGTTGCTGTAGGGCAGTGATGGCATGACTGCAGAGGGGAGGAAACGTGTTGCTACAGGGGAAAGGAGAAATACATGAGATGGACACGTCATACTCTATACAGCCCATCCTATATCCCATACACAAAATCCTAAACACCCCATCCTATACTCTGTACACAAAATCCTATACACCCCATCCTATATCCCATACACAATACCCTATACACCCCATTCTATACTCTGTACACAATACCCTATACACCCCATCCTATATCCCGTACACAATACTCTATACACCCCATCCTATATCCCGTACACAATACCCTATACACCCCATCCTATATCCCGTACACAATACCCCATACACCCCATCCTATATCCCGTACACAATACCCCATACACCCCATCCTATATCCCGTACACAAAATCCTATACACCCCATCCTATATCCCATACACAATACCCTATACACCCCATCCTATACTCTGTACACAATATCCTATACACCCCATCCTATATCCAGTACACAATACCCTATACACCCCATCCTATACTCTGTACACAATACCATATACACCCCATCCTATATCCCGTACACAATACCCTATACACCCCATCCTATACTCTGTACACAATACCCTATACACCCCATCCTATATCCCGTATACAAAACCCTATACACCCCATCCTATATCCCGTACACAATTCCCTATACACCCCATCCTATACTCTGTACACAATACCCTATACACCCCATCCTATATCCCGTACACAATACCCTATACACCCCATCCTATATCCCGTACACAATACCCTATACACCCCATCCTATATCCCGTACACAATACCCCATACACCCCATCCTATATCCCGTACACAATACCCCATACACCCCATCCTATATCCCGTACACAAAATCCTATACACCCCATCCTATATCCCATACACAATACCCTATACACCCCATCCTATACTCTGTACACAATACCCTATACACCCCATCCTATATACCGTACACAATACCCTATACACCCCATCCTATATCCCGTACACAATACCCTATACACCCCATCCTATATCCCGTACACAATACCCTATACACCCCATCCTATACTCTGTACACAATACCCTATACACCCCATCCTATATCCCGTACACAATACCCTATACACCCCATCCTATACTCTGTACACAATACCCTATACACCCCATCCTATATCCCGTACACAATACCCTATACACCCCATCCTATATCCCGTACACAATACCCTATACACCCCATCCTATATACCGTACACAAAATCCTATACACCCCATCCTATATCCCGTACACAATACCCTATAGACCCCATCCTATACTCTGTACATCATACCCTACACCCCATCCTATACTCTGTACATAATACCCTATACACCCCATCCTATATTCTGTACATCATACCCTATACACCCCATCTTATACTCTGTACACAATACCCTATACACCCCATCCTATACTCTGTACATAATGGCCTATACACCCCATCCTATACTCTGTACACAATACCCTATACACCCCACCCTATATCCCGTACACAATACCCTATACACCCCATCCTATATCCCATACACAATACCCTATACACCCCATCCTATATCCCGTACACAAAATCCTATACACCCCATCCTATATCCCGTACACAATACCCTATACACCCCATCCTATACTCTGTACATCATACCCTACACCCCATCCTGTACTCTGTACATAATACCCTATACACCCCATCCTATATTCTGTACACAATACCCTATACACCCCATCCTATACTCTGTACACAATACCCTATACACCCCATCCTATATCCCGTACACAATACCCTATACACCCCATCCTATATCCCGTACACAATACCCTATACACCCCATCCTATATACCGTACACAAAATCCTATACACCCCATCCTATATCCCGTACACAATACCCTATAGACCCCATCCTATACTCTGTACATCATACCCTACACCCCATCCTATACTCTGTACATAATACCCTATACACCCCATCCTATATTCTGTACATCATACCCTATACACCCCATCTTATACTCTGTACACAATACCCTATACACCCCATCCTATACTCTGTACATAATGGCCTATACACCCCATCCTATACTCTGTACACAATACCCTATACACCCCACCCTATATCCCGTACACAATACCCTATACACCCCATCCTATATCCCATACACAATACCCTATACACCCCATCCTATATCCCGTACACAAAATCCTATACACCCCATCCTATATCCCGTACACAATACCCTATACACCCCATCCTATACTCTGTACATCATACCCTACACCCCATCCTATACTCTGTACATAATACCCTATACACCCCATCCTATATTCTGTACACAATACACTATACACCCCATCCTATATCCCATACACAATACCCTATACACTCCATCCTATACTCTGTACACAATACCCTATACACCCCATCCTATATTCTGTACACAATACCCTATACACCCCATCCTATATCCCATACACAATACCCTATACACCCCATCCTATACTCTGTACACAATACCCTATACACCCCATCCTATATCCCGTACACAATACCCTATACACCCCATCCTATATCCCATACACAATACCCTATACACCCCATTCTATACTCTGTAGACAATACCCTATACACCCCATCCTATATCCCGTACACAATACCCTATACACCCCATCCTATATCCCGTACACAATACCCTATACACCCCATCCTATATCCCGTAAACAAAATCATATACACCCCATCCTATATCCCGTACACAATACCCTATACACCCCATCCTATACTCTGTACATAATGCCCTATACACCCCATCCTATACTCTGTACACAATACCCTATACACCCCATCCTATATCCCGTACACAATACCCTATACACTCCATCCTGTACTCTGTACATCATACCCTATACACCCCATCCAATACTCTGTACACAATACCCTATACACCCCATCCAATACTCTGTACACAATACCCTATACACCCCATCCAATACCCTGTACACAATACCCTATACACCCCATCCTATACTCTGTACATCATACCCTACACCCCATCCTATACTCTGTACACAATACCCTACACCCCATCCTATACTCTGTACATCATACCCTATACCCCATCCTATACTCTGTACATCATACCCTATACCCCATCCTATACTCTGTACATCATACCCTACACCCCATCCTATACTCTGTACATCATACCCTACACCCCATCCTATACTCTGTACATCATACCCTATACACCCCATCCTATACTCTGTACATCATACCCTATACACCCCATCCTATACTCTGTACATCATACCCTACACCCCATCCTATACTCTGTACATCATACCCTACACCTTATCCTATACTCTGTACATCATACCCTACACCTTATCCTATACTCTGTACATCATACCCTACACCCCATCCTATACTCTATACATCATACCCTATACACCATCCTATACTCTGTACATCATACCCTATACCCCATCCTATACTCTGTACATCATACCCTATACCCCATCCTATACTCTGTACATCATACCCTACACCCCATCCTATACTCTGTACATCATACCCTACACCCCATCCTATACTCTGTACATCATACCCTATACACCCCATCCTATATTCTGTACACAATACCCCATACACCCCATCCTATACTCTGTACATCATACCCTATACACCCCATCCTATATTCTGTACATCATACCCTATACACCCCATCCTATACTCTGTACACAATACCCTATACACCCCATCCTATACTCTGTACATCATACCCTACACCCCATCCTATATTCTGTACATCATACCCTATACACCCCATCCTATACTCTGTACATCATACCCTACACCCCATCCTATACTCTGTACATCATACCCTATACACCCCATCCTATACTCTGTACACAATACCCTATACACCCCATCCTATACTCTGCACATCATACCCTACACCCCATCCTATATTCTGTACATCATACCCTATACACCCCATCCTATACTCTGTACACAATACCCTATACACCCCATCCTATATTCTGTACATCATACCCTATACACCCCATCCTATACTCTGTACACAATACCCTATACACCCAATCCTATACTCTGTACACAATACCCTATACACCCCATCCTATACTCTGTACACAATACCCTATACACCCCATCCTATATTCTGTACATCATACCCTATACATCCCATCCTATATTCTGTACATCATACCCTATACACCCCATCCTATACTCTGTACACAATACCCTATACACCCCATCCTATATTCTGTACATCATACCCTATACACCCCATCCTATACTCTGTACACAATACCCTATACACCCAATCCTATACTCTGTACACAATACCCTATACACCCCATCCTATACTCTGTACACAATACCCTATACACCCCATCCTATATTCTGTACATCATACCCTATACACCCCATCCTATATTCTGTACATCATACCCTATGCACCCCATCCTATACTCTGTACACAATACCCTATACACCCCATCCTACATTCTGTACATCATACCCTATACATCCCATCCTATACTCTGTACACAATACCCTATACACCCAATCCTATACTCTGTACACAATACCCTATACACCCCATCCTATACTCTGTACACAATACCCTATACACCCCATCCTATACTCTGTACACAATACCCTATACACCCCATCCTATATCCCATACACAATACCCTATACACCCCATCCTCAGAGCCTTCTTAACAGCAGTGCAGGCCCCTGGGCACAGCAATGCACTGGGGCCCCTACCCATCCTCCAGCGGTAGCTTTGATGTCCCGTGGGCGGTAGGGGGTGTTCTATCTTACGCTCAGCATGTATGACCTGGAGCAGTCATTTCTGCTAATTACTCCTTTACTGCACAGATGGTGCGGGAAGGAGAACACTAAACTGTAGAAGGGGGCATCGGTCTGAATGAAGGGGCCCCGGTACATGACTTCCAGGGTGGTAGGGGGTGTTTAATACACAGGGGAGGGGTGGATAGTGGAGTGGGCTTAATATTCATAATTTTCCGGGGGTCAGGGCAGCTTGCTTGACTGCAGATATCTCAAGTTCCTGGATATAGATTTCTTAGCTTTAATGGGATAAAAAAAGCTAGAAAGTCCCACCTTTCAGGGGGTACTGGGGACACCTTTCAGGAGGTACTGGGGACACCTTTCAGGAGATACTGGGGACACCTTTCAGGAGGTGCTGGGGACTTGGGGATCAGAGATCAGGAGCCAGAGCAATCCACCAACAAAAATATAAAAATGCATACTAGGCGTGTGGAGCTGGAGCAGAGACCATCTGCTTGAAGGCTGATATCTCAGGTTCTGGGCACAGTAGAGACAAGCTACCAGTGTCCACCAGAAGGGGAGAGTCACAGCTTTTGGAGTATAGTCTCAGAAAAACTCTAAGTCATACAGAGCCCAAG
The DNA here is from genome assembly GCF_028390025.1 of Pseudophryne corroboree. Taxonomy (NCBI): domain Eukaryota; kingdom Metazoa; phylum Chordata; class Amphibia; order Anura; family Myobatrachidae; genus Pseudophryne; species Pseudophryne corroboree. The sequence continues at coordinate 820,250,538 of NC_086449.1, read as the reverse complement.
ATATCTGTCTGGGAAGAACAAGTAACAGGCTTGGATGGGTACCACTGCTTTGAAGTCGGATATCTCCGGTTCTCCAAGGCCGATTTTCAAAAATCTGGTACCCCTGGAAAGAGGGGACACTCAGCTATCAGCCTAGTGCCCTTTTACTCCTGGGGCCCTTGGGCAAGAGCCCATTGAGCCCATACGAAAAGACAACCCTGCCCATCCTATACTCTGTACATCATACCCTACACCCCATCCTATATTCTGTACATCATACCCTATACACCCCAACCTGTACTCTGTACATCATACCATACACCCCATCCTATACTCTGTACATCATACCCTACACCCCATCCTATACTCTATACATCATACCCTATATACCCCATCCTATACTCTGCACATCATACTCTACACCCCATCCTATACTCTGTACACAATACCCTACACCCCATCCTATACTCTATACATCATACCCTACACCCCATCCTATACTCTGCACATCATACCCTACACCCCATCCTATACTCTATACATCATACCCTACACCCCATCCTATACTCTGTACATTATACATCATACCCTACACCCCATCCTATACAATGTACATCATACCCTACATCCCATCTTATACTCTGTACACAATACCCTATACACCCCATCCTATATTCTGTACATCATACCCTATAATACCCATCCTATACTCTGTACATAATACCCTATACACCATCCTATACTCTGTACACATTACCCTATACACCCCATCCTATATTCTGTACATCATACCCTATACACCCCAACCTGTACTCTGTACATCATACCATACACCCCATCCTATACTCTGTACATCATACCCTACACCCCATCCTATACTCTATACATCATACCCTATATACCCCATCCTATACTCTGCACATCATACTCTACACCCCATCCTATACTCTGTACACAATACCCTACACCCCATCCTATACTCTATACATCATACCCTACACCCCATCCTATACTCTGTACATTATACATCATACCCTACACCCCATCCTATACAATGTACATCATACCCTACATCCCATCTTATACTCTGTACACAATACCCTATACACCCCATCCTATATTCTGTACATCATACCCTATAATACCCATCCTATACTCTGTACATAATACCCTATACACCATCCTATACTCTGTACACATTACCCTATACACCCCATCCTATACTCTGTACACAATACCCTATACACCCCATCCTATACTCTGTACATCACACATCATACCCTACACCCCATCCTATACTCTGTACATCATACCCTACACCCCATCCTATACTCTGTACACAATGCCCTATACACCGCATCCTATACTCTATACATTATACCCTATACACCCCATCCTATACTCTGCACATCATACCCTACACCCCATCCTATATTCTGTACACAATACCCTATACACCCCATCCTATACTCTGCACATCATACTGTCAAAGTCGGAAAAATATCATGCTACACGTTGCCATATATTCACCCCATGCGCTTGCCCGCTGCACATGCACATTCTCTCCCGTGCGTGCGCATATTCGCAGCTGCGTGACGGTGCCTCCACGGCCGTGCGCATTGGCGCGTGGTATGCTCATTTACGGTAGAGTTTGTGTGCGTCTAGCGGGCGACTCAATTGTTACATAATAAATTCAAATAGTATGTTTTATAGGTAATTTTCCCCTTAATAATAACAGTAAGTTTGTTTAATGTAACTGGTCGCTGGACAGAGGAATTCCTCTTTGTATGGTACGAAGGGTCAGACAGGGTTTGAACAGTTGTGTTTGGTACCTAACTAAAGAACATTTTATTAGAAACAATCCGGTGCTGGTTAGGTAAAGATTAATCGCTCCTGCGTATAGTTATGTCTATTAGTAGTTTCTGGACATTTACTATATTTGCGGTTCATTATCCATGCGGCGGGAATTCTGAGATTCCCTCCCACCTGAGCAGTTTGATATAGTCACAGCCCACCTGTTCAAACTAACCTATGACCTTTTGTTATGATGCGAGGAGACATTCCTGTGTCCAATGAACAATGAGATTATAGGTCCCTTTGTAGTGTACTGTAAGCAGTGTATATAAGGACAGCCAGCCTGGCCAGCTCAGTCTTCTCTCCACAAACGGTTTTCATCATTGACTAACTCGGAGCTGGTACCAGGACTGCGCAGCGATCATTCCCCAGTATGTGTAAGTTATTCTCTGTAACCAACTTATTCCCTGTTTGTATTTGCCATATTCTCTCTCTCTGTTATTGTATAAGATTGTGACGTTATTGTATATTTATGTGTAGTTATTCTGCTTAGATATTGATGTTAGACTGTAGTGTATGAACTGTTAACTGTTTTCCCCTTTTACATAGCTAGACATTGTTAGTAAAGGTGTTGGAACCTTAGCAAGGTATCGTGTGTTTATTACATTGCAGAGGGTAATCGGAGCGTCTCAATCGCTCAAGCAGCTTTAGTATTCAAGGTTAAGCAGCGTTATATCGCTACAGTATTTCAGTACAAAGTTTACAGTATAAGAGTATCCTTTCTGTGTGTTGCATACAAGGTTTACTGAGTGTCACCCCGTGAGCGTCTGCGCCGCTCGTGTTCCCCTCGTGGTCTCGAGCGTACGCTACGCTAGTAGCGTAGCATTACGGTAGTCGGACGCCTATAGCGTGCTCGACACCAAGCGTTAAGCTGTGAGCGAGCGTGCCGCATGTGCGTCTCGACCACGGATAAGCGTCTGCTACGCTAAGTGCGTACCCTTACGGTGCCCCATACGCCAATTTACTGAGTCTCTTACCCACATATAGTGAATGTTATAAGGTAATAAATCGGCATTATCAATTGGGGCCTCGTCCGTCCTCCACATATCCGCACTAGCGAACACAGACTTTATCTGTCAGCAAGGGCGGGAAGGCAGTATCCCTTCGTATCCGTATTGGTGGTGAGGGATACAGTAGTGCTGGCTAGATAAGCGTCTGTTTCGCTACGCTGTAGGAGTGCTGGTGGAATCCGGAACCGGAAGGTAAGAACAGTACACTATTGTCTTTTAAAACTGTTTCATTTCTGTTTGGTACACATTGCGTACGCAACACACGCACACACCTGCATTTCTTTTCATTTGTGTATTTTCACACCTCACTTTCCTGTTTGTCATTTCACAATTGATAACGTGCTGAGAAAGATTTGTTGCTATTGGTAGTTAAAAGTAATATTAATACGTTAAGTAGTAATTTGTAAAACACGCACACGGCTTTGCCTAAAGATACAAGGAAAGATCTGTGTGGTGCTCGGTAGATGATTACAGTTAAAGATCATTTACATTGATATAAACGTGTTAGTTGTATTTCTGTGGATATACCTGGCTGGCGTACATGTGTCTCTAACAAAGGGCGGGACTAGCGTACGCGACGCAAGGGCCGACGCACGGAGCGTATTTACGCAACGGAGCATCTGGGTACGCCCACACGATACAAATCACACGATAGTATTGTTTTAGTAGGCGATACGGAGGCAACGCGATAATAGCGCAAATCAATCTCAGTGTCCAAAATTTTAAGCTAATAGATCCTTCTCTAGTTGCAACTCCTCGGGATTAGCCTGCGATACTGAATGAAAGGGATTTCTGCGCAGAAACTAAAGTAAAGAGTATATGAGGTGAAAGTGTGTGTATATATATATATATATATATATATATAAGTTTCTAATTTTTGGGTGGAACCACAGGAAATCATCGAGTTCTCGTGAGGTACATACGTGTAAGTGACGGCACGGTGGCTTGGGAGGCATCCCTTGTTAAACATATTAAAAAAGGAGCATTAGAGTATAGCAGACCAGGAGGTCTACTGTACCACAGACCAGGAGGTCACGGACCAGGAGGTCCAGGTACAGCAGACTAGGAAGTCCGCTATATAAGAGTCAAGAAGCACAACACCAGGAAGGGTTGGTGCGGAACCCATATAGGCCATTAAGCTTCGGCTGAAGGGATTCGCAGCCACAATTTTCGATTCCGTTGGTCGTTCCGCACATAAGATTAGTTGCTTATGTGCAGTACGATTGTACCGCACGTAATTGTGTGCATTAGTTTGTAACTTGACCCAGTACCATTTGCGTACGCTAGAGGGGTCATAAACGCTATTTGTACATTCTAACGTGATTTGTGTAATTTTTTTTATTTTAAGGGAGATTCGCTGGTCACTCGGGAATTCTCTAACAACCGATACTTGCTGGGGACGGGTAACCTACTCCCACACGCCTCAGTAAATAAAGGTTCATAGGGGCCCTAGGTTGGGTACAGCAGCTCTGAGTCAGTGATTGCAGTACTGGCCAACGTGGGCGAGAAGTGAGTGGAAGTACTTGGTAAACTTCCGCCGCCGGCCTGCCCCGGACATCTTGGTTTTTGTAAGGGTTCGCTGAAGACCCTGATTTGAAGGTCAGAGGTAGCGAAAGCAACACCTGCAAAGATGGGGGCCAGTTGTTCAGGTAGGAGGCAATCAACCCTGGTCCAAGTTGATTCAGTAAACCGACCAATCGGGTCGGCAAGGTATGTCATGTGTGAGAAATACGGTTCACACTCAGAGGTTTTGTGCGAGGAATGGGAAAGAATGACTGTGCATGACGGGGAAAAGTTCCCAAGGGTAGGCAGTTTTAGTCCCGAGGTGTTACAAAATCTGAGGAGAAGGATATGTCTCATTAAATCTGCAAAGAGACGGATCAAACATTATGATTATTTACAGTTATGGCAACAGGAAGGTGAAATACAAAGAGGATTGGCTCAAGCGGCTGGATCTAACTCTATCAGGAAACTGATAGCCACCGCGCCACCGCCACCATACATAACGGGAGAGAAAGTGGTTACAGAGAATGACACACTGGTGTATGATAAACATGCACTTTAGAGAACTAGTACATACAGTAGAGCCCAATAACAAAGATTGGCTGACATTGCTGAGGGCATGTTGACCCTCCAATGTCGACTCAGCGAGTTTTATAACTGACTGTAGACTAGACGAAGAAGTACCCCTTACTGAGGAGTACAATCAAGATAATGTGAAAAGAATTAATTTGCAGCTGGGAGTATATTTCCCAGCTGTTGCTAAATGGAACAAAATTTTCTCCATCAAGCAAAAGGAGGGAGAAACAGCGGATGATTATTTTCATCGGGCACTACTGGAAATGGCTAAGTATACAGGGATAGAAGACATTAAAACAAATGTGAATCATAGAGAAGTAGCAGTATCTGTGTTAATGGATGGTTTAAAGGAAGTATTGAGGACGAGGGTACAGACCACCCAACCATGTTGGCGAGGTCTGTCGGTGGCTACTTTGAGAGAGGCCGCTATTGATCATGATCGGAATATCACCAGACACAGGGAGTCACAAAGTGATAAGTTAATGGCCGTAAGTATACAGACCCTGACCACAAGGCCACCTCAGTATAAATCTCCGACCCCTGTGGGTAAGTCAAATGTGGTAACTTGTTATTACTGTCATAAAGAGGGACATTTTGCACGAGACTGTAGAGTGAAAAATGCACAAAAATCATATCAACCCCCTAGACAACAAAATGACACACGAAATTGGGATCAAGGACCGCAGAGACGGAGTTATGAGCCACACGCAGGGGAAACAAAAAGGTATCCCCCAAAAAGAGACTGGCAAGTCTCTGATAGTTCCCATTTACCCCCTTCACAGGTAATAGCTGCCAGCGCAATGCTGGGAGGTCACCACATACAATAGGGGTGGGGCCACACCTGTAGTCTGCAGCCAGTGAAATTAATTGCGAGCCTTGGAAGTGAACCCGAGGTCACAATTGATGTAGCTGGTAAATCTCTAAATTTCCTTGTAGATACGGGGGCGGCCAAGTCAGTGATAAATTCGACCGTGGGCATGAGAACCACTGGTAAAACAATTCCAGCCATGGGAGTAACAGGAGTAGTACAGCACTACCCTTTAAGTAAACCTGCAGAGATTACGATAGGGCCTTTGCATACCAAGCATTCTTTTCTGCTGGCTGCATCGGCTCCGACTAATCTCCTAGGGAGAGATTTACTGTGCAAAATAGGATGCGTCATATACTGTAATCCTGAAGGTGTGTTCTTGGACATACCCGAAAACCATGCTCAGGAAGCGCAGGATATGCTAGACTCCCCAACAAGATTAATGTCACACACTGTTGTTGTAAATAGGTGTCCGTCCAAGGTAGAGGAAATGATTTCCCAGATACCGGAATCACTTTGGATCAAGGATGGACAAGACACTTGATTAATGGCAAACGTAGCCCCAGTAGTTGTGCAAGTAAAAGATGGTAGGATAGCTCCAAAAATCCCACAATACCCTCTGAAGCCAGAGGTGGAGTTAGGAGTTTACCCTGTAATAGAGCGCTTGCTACAACAGGGCATTCTGGTAAGGACGTCCAGCACTGCCAATAGTCCTATCTTCCCTGTTAAAAAGAGTGGGGGGAGGGGTTACCGATTAGTGCAGGATCTAAGAGGGATCAACAAAATAGTTGAGAGTCAATTCCCCGTAGTGCCAAATCCAGCTGTCATCCTTATGCAAATCCCTCCCACTGCCAAATTTTTCACTGTGATTGACCTCTGCTCCGCTTTCTTCTCGGTACCTCTGCACCCTGACAGTCAATACTTATTCGCATTTACATACAGAGGAGTTTAGTACACTTGGACTCGATTACCACAAGGTTTCATAGACAGTCCAAGTATTTTCTCACAGGCCCTGCATGATTGTTTACAGTCTTTTCAACCAGAGAGTGGATCAATATTGATACAGTATGTGGATGATTTACTGCTGTGTTCAGATTCACTGGAAGCGTCCCTGAGAGATACGAAACAACTCCTGTTTCATCTTTCAGACACAGGACACAAGGTTTCCAAGGACAAGTTACAATTATGCCAGACCAGGGTGAAGTATTTGGGACACTGTCTGACACAAGGACTGAGACACCTCACCGCTGATAGAATTCAAGCAATTCGTGACATGACCCTGCCACAAACCCAGCAACAGATTAGAACATTTTTAGGAATGTGTGGGTATTGCCGTAACTGGATCCCAGGTTTTTCCATACTAGCCTTACCTTTGCAGGAGATGGTCTCATCAAGCAAACCTGATCGGATTTCGCACACAGACGAGTCTGAGATGGCATTTGAGAGACTTAAACAGTGCCTAACGCAGGCACCGGCATTAGGTATGCCTGACTATAGGAAACCCTTTGAGCTGTACGGAACAGAGAGTGCTGGGTGCGCAGCAGGTGTCTTAACCCAGAAGCATGGTGATGCCAGCAGGCCGGTAGCCTACTATAGCGCTCAGCTAGATACGGTAGCGCGATCCCTCCCCACATGCTTGCGAAGTGTTGCAGCAATAGCATTACTAGTTACGAAAAGCGAAGATGTAGTGCTAGGACACAATCTCACAATTCATACACCACATGCAGTGTCAGCCTTACTGAATTCGGCCCAAACCAGACACGTCTCATCAGCGCGGTTTACAAGATGGGAATTGGCATTGATGGCCCCCGTAAACATCACCATAAGGAGATGCAGTGCATTAAACCCTGCAACATATCTCCCAGGTGTGTCTGGACAGGCACAAAGGGTGGAGGATGAGAGTGATGGTGAAGGAGGATTTAGTGGGGAAAATGACACACATGATTGTATGGAATATTTGACCCAAAATTTCACGGCAAGGCCTGACATCAGTGACAACCCACTGGAAGATGTAGATTTTACTTTCTACACTGACGGTAGTTGTCACAGACAGACGGACTCGGGAGACTTGTGTACCGGATACGCAGTCGTAGATGACCAAGGTACCATAGAAGCGGAACCGCTAGGCCCACCACACTCAGCACAAGTTGCTGAACTGGTTGCCCTAACCAGAGCATGCGAATTGGCTAAGGGCAAGTCAGCCAATATTTACACAGATTCTAGGTACGCCTTCGGAGTAGTCCATGATTTCGGGGCCCTATGGCGCCTCAGAAATTTCATGACGGCAGCTGGCACACCCGTAGCGCATGCAGCCCACATCAAAAGACTTCTAACAGCGATACAGGAACCCGACAGAGTGGCTGTTATCAAGTGTAAAGCTCACACGTACAGCCAAGACCCGGTATCACTTGGTAACAGCCGAGCAGACGAAGCTGCTAAATCAGCAGCCAGTACCTCCATACAGACAGACAGCACACAACTGATGGTATTTAATACTGTAAATACACAAAAATTATATGAAATGCAAAATTTGTGTTCCCCACAAGAAAAGGCAGTTTGGAGGTCAAAAGGATATGGCCAGGAGTCCTCAGGACTCTGGACAGACGGACAGGGTAAGCCAGTGGCACCCAGAGCATACCTTCCAAGTCTAGCGGAAGCGGCACATGGGCTGACTCATCTAGGCAAAGAATGAATGTGTAAGTTGGTAAGAGCTTATTGGTGCGCCCCAGGATTTTCTTCCCATGCGGGTAAAAGAGCGATGACATGTCTCACCTGCTTGAGGAAGAATATCGGAAAGGCAATACCAACAGAGCCATCCCATATCCCTCCGACAGATGGTCCTTTTCAGGTAATACAAATTGATTTCATACAATTGCCACCTTGTACAAATTTAAAATATGTATTGGTCTGTATTGATGTGTTCTCAAATTGGGTTGAAGCATTTCCCGCTGCCACAAATACCGCTGTGTTTACTGCAAAGAAAATTGTGCAGGAATTTGTGTGTAGGTATGGTATCCCTAGAATCATTAAAAGTGATAGGGGTACCCATTTTACAGGTGAAGTCTTTCAAACAATGTGTAAGTTGATGGGAATTAATTGTAAGCTGCACACTCCATACCGCCCTCAGGCGAGTGCGAAGGTGGAAAGAGTAAACAGCACTATTAAAAATAAATTGAGCAAGGTAATGTTATGCACACCAGTGCCTGCAGGAATGTACTGGTGTCTGAACTGTTATGCACACCAGTGCCCGCAGGAATGTACTGGTGTCTGAACGGAGAGGGATGCAAAACAAATGAACTCACAGACAGACTGGGGAATATGACATTACGTACACAGAAGGTGATAGGGTAACAAAATAAACACAAAGTGAATAGAGAAGCCCAGAGGCTAAGAAACTGGGTGTCTCCCTAGTATTAGGAATGCTCAGATGGGAAAAAGCAAGATGTTGTGTTTTAATACGTAGAGAACCCGAAATGCTGTTGCTAAGGGCAACAGCAAAACACTAAAGGGTTACCAACGGGTGTGGCAGTAAACTCCTTGGTCAGAGATGGAATAATAGACACAAGGAGAGTCTCCACAATCCTAATCCTCACTTGCAGTGCACAGGTTCAGCTTACTGCCACTAAGCTGACACATGAACACCTTGCACAGTGAGAAAGGATTTTGGCAGGCAAGTCTGAGAATACAGCCGCAAACTTGCTAAGTTCACAGAGTAGCAAAAGAACCCCAGCAAGTTAAACGACTGACTCCAGTCTTACTGCTAGGTCTGGATTGGCAGAGTGTAGTACCAAATCCCCAGGCCTATTTGCAGTAAGCAACAACAAATACAAAGCTACACAGTACTGGCTAACTTTCAGGAACTGACTAACCAACAAAGATTCAGCAGCATCTGCTTAACCTGAGAAGAGGGTTTATAAAGCAGGTGCTGTCCACGCCCCACTCAGACCTCACAGACTGTGAGCACAAAAACCAGCACCGGATTCCCTGCCGTGCACAGAGCCTGTAACCACTGCACAGCAAAAGACCCGAACCGGAGTATCAGCTGCGCTCAGGTTACTCCGCTAGCACTTGTCTCCCGGTTGCCATGACGACGTGGCAGCACAGGGCAGGAGACCCTAACAGGTAATGACTGAAACAGGATTGTTATGGCCTGAAGCTTTGCCAATCGTATTATACAGCATCAGAACCACTCCCAGGTCCCCTCTTAATCTGTCTCCTTTTGAAATCTTGTTTGGTCGACAACCCCATGTTATGATTAACCCCCAGGATGATTTGAAATGTAACAATGAAGTAACCGTAAAGTACTTGGTTAAGATGAGTAAGCAATTGAGGAATCAGAATGATAATCTAAAGTTGGTGATTCCTGATCTGCCAGACAGTAATTGTCATGACATTGAACCTGGGGATTATGTAATGATACGGAATTTTCTACGCTCAGGTTGCCTTATTGACAGATGGGAAGGACCATACCAAGTCTTATTAACCAGCACAACAGCGTTGAAGGTTGCCGAGAGGGAGACTTGGGTCCATTCGTCTCATTGTAAAATGGTTGCTGATCCAGAAAGGTCCCGTGATAAGGAACAGACGGTAGAGGTTGTATCACTAGAGTGTCTGTTCAGGGAAGATTAAGACGACACCTGAGCGCTGAGAATAAGACCGGAAGCTTGTCGAGCCAGATTTCTTTTTCCCATTTGTTATTTTCTCCAGTTCCCATCTCCCTCCTATTTCCCTTCCCCCTTCTTATTTTTCTCCTTTTACTCCTCTAAGATGGACTTGCCCCAAGAGACTGTGATCCAGGTTTTCCTGTTGACCATGATGTTGACCAGAGCAGTCTGTTTCGGTGAGAGTACCATGGAGGTCGAGAAAGGATCGGGAATGGGTTCTGATGACCAGGATGGAGGCGTAGTTTTCCAAGAACAGCACAATCACCGAGTAAAGGCGAGTATCAGAAAACGATCTGGTAGCATTGACAATAGAAGGAGTTGTGAAGGATTGTTAGCTGAAGAAAACTGCATCTGTAGGCATTGCGACAACATAGTTGAGGATGGGTGCATCAAGAAATGTCAGTCCAGTTTTAATATCCACATGGACCGGCATCCATTGAGTGACTATCACTCCTTAGTGGGTAAAGTGTTAAATCAGACAGACTGTTGGGTATGCTCTCAAGTACCTCAAGGTCATAGCAAATCAGGGCTAGTACCATTCCCTTTATCTGTAGGAGAGGTACTTGAGCTAAGTGGTGGGAGGCCGGTGGACAAGAGGTTTAATATCTCTAGTCCTCCTAGTTTGAAGCTCCACCAATATCATGTGGATAGGTCCTTAGTGTGCTTTAACATTTCCAATCCCCGAAAGCCGGGAAATTGGGAAGTGTCATGGAGTAATCAAACCATGACCTTTTCATACAGACCCGACAAAATGCCCATAGACACAGAGCTTATACGCCAGATAGTCGACAATAGAAAATTTTTCCGGTATAGGTACACTCTAGGAAGTAGGACCATGCGAGTTGGAGAAGTATCACCAGGATACTGTGCACATATCGTACAAACTGATACGTGTACTAAACAGATGGGAGAATTAGGGTTAGGTGATTTCACATGGAAAATTTGTAACATGGTTATGTCATACTCCGTCCCATATGTTCTCCCAGATGATGCATATTTCATATGCGGGAGGAAGGCGTATAAGTGGCTTGCCCCAAACTCAGAGGGATTGTGTTATATTGGAAAAGTACTGCCTGAAGTAATGACTGTAACCCATAACAAAATGAAAGATATTCACCGCAGTGCCCAAGCTCCTTATACTCACACTCATTACGAGCACATCGTTAAACGCCACCTGATGGAAAGAACAGCCTCTGACCTGATCCATGAATCCACCGGGATTCAAGTCCTACTCGCGTTAGATATCACTCGTACCGCCAGAGGAGTGTTAAACTATAGATATATATCTGCGCTTGCAAATTTATTAGACAATATCACCGAAATGTATGACGACACATTCAGGTACACTGGGAAAGAGTTACAAGCCTACAAAACAGAACTGGTTCAGCATAGGATGATTCTCAATTATCTCACAGCTGTGACAGGCGGGTATTGTGTTACCCTAGTAACTCAATATGGAATAAAATGCTGCACGTATATCACAAACGGCACGGAGGACCCGGCCGAGGTCATAGATCAAAAGATGGATGACATCTTACAATTAAAATGGGAGTTCCGAAGGAGACATAATCTCACTCTCACCGCTGTGGGTAATGAGCTGACCAGTTGGGTGTCATGGTTGAACCCACGAAATTGGTTCTCTGGTTTAGGAGAATGGGCCCAAGGTATTATTATGGATGTAGGGAAATTTCTTTTGTGTATTCTAGGAGTCGTCATATTGGTTGGACTGATATTTAGATGTGTTGGGGCTTTAACGAAGTGTAAAGGTAGTACTAGAGTGATGAGTCTGAGGAGCGAGGACACTGTAATAACAACAACAAATTTGATTTATGACCCAACGATAGAGACAATGTTGTGATGAAAATGTGATTCCACGGTCCGTTTCTTTCACCCGTTTCTCCTTTGTTTTCCTCCAAGGTACAAAGACATCCGCTTGGAAGAAGAATTTGACAACCTCTTTTATACAGACCATTGATGTACTATGCCACAGACCCCCAATATCCCTAGTGACTTTAACTTTTACGATAGCCCAATACTTTAGAGACTGTAATTATATGGACAATGGAACAACTTTTGCTCGCTATTTATAGCAAAAGCACCGAGAGACATCAGACAACATGTACATCAAGACAAGACATCAGACAAGACCTCAATCGGCAAATGCATATTAAACTCACATAGTTTATGACTGCATTTATAATAATTGCTTCTTATCTTCACCTCTACAACCTTCAGGTAATAACACACATAGTCAATAGGGAATGTAGACACAGATATCAGCACTCACATACCCCCCCATTCATGTATCATAAACTAAATGTGCTCCCCATTTGTTGCAACCAAAAGCCGAAAAGAGCTCGGTAAAGTTTGACAGCCCATCCACAGACCCTTGATACGGGATAAGAAGGAATTCAAATGTATACTTCGCAATACCTCGAAGCTTGATTTAAAACACGTACAACATGATGATACATGACCCCTTAAACATGGATTCATACATACATGCTTCTACTATCTCACTAGGTCATACCTTTTTCCCACCTGCTCCTCTCCTCCCTTTACCCAATCATAAAATGGTATTTACATGATGACATATATTTTTCTTTTTTGAACTGTTTTAGGAAGTGGCAGTTATTGATGACTGCCACAGGGTGGACTGTCAAAGTTGGAAAAATATCATGCTACACGTTGCCATATATTCACCCTATGCGCTTGGCCGCTGCACGTGCATATTCTCTCCCGTGCGTGCGCATATTCGCAGCTGCGTGACGGCGCCTCCACGGCCGTGCGCATTGGCGCGTGGTATGCGCATTTACGGTAGAGTTTGTGTGCGTCTAGCGGGCGACTCAATCGTTACATAATAAATTCAAATAGTATGTTTTATAGGTAATTTTCCCCTTAATAATAACAGTAAGTTTGTTTAATGTAACTGGTCGCTGGACAGAGGAATTCCTCTTTGTATGGTACGAAGGGTCAGACAGGGTTTGAGCAGTTGTGTTTGGTACCTAACTAAAGAACATTTTATTAGAAACAATCCGGTGCTGGTTAGGTAAAGATTAATCGCTCCTGCGTATAGTTATGTCTATTAGTAGTTTCTGGACATTTACTATATTTGCAGTTCATTATCCATGCGGCGGGAATTCTGAGATTCCCTCCCACCTGAGCAGTTTGATATAGTCACAGCCCACCTGTTCAAACTAACCTATGACCTTTTGTTATGATGCGAGGAGACATTCCTGTGTCCAATGAACAATGAGATTATAGGTCCCTTTGTAGTGTACTGTACGCAGTGTATATAAGGACAGCCAGACTGGCCAGCTCAGTCTTCTCTCCACAAACGGTTTTCATCATTGACTAACTCGGAGCTGGTACCAGGACTGCGCAGCGATCATTCCCCAGTGTGTGTAAGTTATTCTCTGTAACCAACTTATTCCCTGTTTGTATTTGCCATATTCTCTCTCTCTGTTATTGTATAAGATTGTGACGTTATTGTATATTTATGTGTAGTTATTCTGCTTAGATATTGATGTTAGACTGTAGTGTATGAACTGTTAACTGTTTTCCCCTTTTACATAGCTAGACATTGTTAGTAAAGGTGTTGGAACCTTAGCAAGGTATCGTGTGTTTATTACATTGCAGAGGGTAATCGGAGCGTCTCAATCGCTCAAGCAGCTTTAGTATTCAAGGTTAAGCAGCGTTATATCGCTACAGTATTTCAGTACAAAGTTTACAGTATAAGAGTATCCTTTCTGTGTGTTGCATACAAGGTTTACTGAGTGTCACCCCGTGAGCGTCTGCGCCGCTCGTGTTCCCCTCGTGGTCTCGAGCGTACACTACGCTAGTAGCGTAGCATTACGGTAGTCGGCCGCCTATAGCGTGCTCGACACTAAGCGTTAAGCTGTGAGTGAGCGTGCCGCATGTGCATCTCGACCACGGATAAGCGTCTGCTACGCTAAGTGCGTACCCTTACAGTACCCCATATGCCAATTGCGTACTGAGTCTCTTACCCACATATAGTGAATGTTATAAGGTAATAAATCGGCATTATCAATACCCTACACCCCATCCTATATTCTGTACATCATACCCTATACACCCCATCCTATACTCTGCACATCATACCCTATACCCCATCCTATATTCTGTACATCATACCCTATACACCCCATCCTATACTCTGTACACAATACCCTATACACCCCATCCTATACTCTGCACATCATACTCTACACCCCATCCTATACTCTGCACACAATACCCTATACACCCCATCCTATACTCTGTACATCATACCCTATACACCCCATCCTATACTCTGTACACAATACCCTTTACACCCCATCCTATATTCTGTACATCATACCCTATACACCCCATCCTATACTCTGTACACAATACCCTATACACCCCATCCTATACTCTGTACACAATACCCTGTACACCCCATCCTATACTCTGTACACAATACCCTTTACACCCCATCCTATATTCTGTACATCATACCCTATACACCCCATCCTATACTCTGTACACAATACCCTATACACCCCATCCTATACTCTGTACATCATACCCTACACCCCATCCTATATTCTGTACATCATACCCTGTACACCCCATCCTATATTCTGTACATCATAGCCTATACACCCCATCCTATACTCTGTACACAATACCCTATACACCCCATCCTATACTCTGTACATCATACCCTACACCCCATCCTATTTTCTGTACATCATACCCTATACACCCCATCCTATACTCTATACATCATACCCTATACACCCCATCCTATACTCT
This sequence comes from Pseudophryne corroboree, assembly GCF_028390025.1. NCBI lineage: Eukaryota > Metazoa > Chordata > Amphibia > Anura > Myobatrachidae > Pseudophryne > Pseudophryne corroboree. The sequence continues at coordinate 820,235,341 of NC_086449.1, read as the reverse complement.
GCACATCATACTCTACACCCCATCCTATACTCTGCACACAATACCCTATATACCCCATCCTATACTCTGTACACAATACCCTATACACCCCATCCTATATCCTGTACACAATACCTTATACACCCCATCCTATATCCCATACACAATACCCTATACACTCCATCCTATACTCTGTACACAATACCCTCTACACCCCATCCTATACTCTGTACACAATACCCTATACACCCCATCCTATATCCCATACACAATACCCTATACACTCCAAGCTATACTCTGTACACAATACCCTATACACCCCATCCTATACTCTGTACATCATACCCTACACCCCATCCTATATTCTGTACATCATACCCTATACACCCCATCCTATACTCTGTACACAATACCCTATACACCCCATCCTATACTCTGTACACAATACCCTATACACCCCATCCTATATCCCATGCACAATACCCTATACACCCCATCCTATACTCTGTACACAATACCCTATACACCCCATCCTATACTCTGTACACAATACCCTATACACCCCATCCTATATCCTGTACAAAATACCCTATACACCCCATCCTATACTCTGTACACAATACCCTATACACCCCATTCTAGACTCTGCACATCATACCCTACACCCCATCCTATACTCTGTACATCATACTCTACACCAAATCCTATACTCTGTACATCATACCCTACACCCCAACCTATACTCTGTACATCATACCCTATACACCATCCTATATTCTGTACATCATACCCTACACCCCATCCTATATTCTGTACATCATACCCTACAACCCATCCTATACTCTGTACACAATACCCTATACACCCCATCCTATACTCTGCACACAATACCCTATACACCCCATCCTATATCCCATACACAATACCCTATACACTCCATCCTATACTCTGTACACAATACCCTATACACCCCATTCTATACTCTGTGCATCATACCCTACACCCCATCCTATATTCTGTACATCATACCCTATACACCCCATCCTATACTCTGTACACAATACCCTATACACCCCATCCTATACTCTGTACACAATACCCTATACACCCCAGCCTATATCCCATACACAATACCCTATACACTCCATCCTATACTCTGTACACAATACCCTCTACACCCCATCCTATACTCTGTACACAATACCCTATACACCCCATCCTATATCCCATACACAATACCCTATACACTCCATCCTATACTCTGTACACAATACCCTATACACCCCATCCTATACTCTGTACATCATACCCTACACCCAATCCTATATTCTGTACATCATACCCTATACACCCCATCCGATACTCTGTACACAATACCCTATACACCCCATCCTATACTCTGTACACAATACCCTATACACCCCATCCTATATCCCATACACAATACCCTATACACCCCATCCTATACTCTGTACATCATACCCTACACCCCATCCTATACTCTGTACATCATACCCTACACCCCATCCTATATTCTGTACATCATACCCTATACACGCCATCCTATACTCTGTACACAATACCCTATACACTCCATCCTATACTCTGTACACAATACCCTATACACCCCGTCTTACACTCTGTACATCACACATCATACCCTACACCCCATCCTATACAATGTACATCATACCCTATACACCCCATCCTGTACTCAGTACATTATACATCATACCCTACACCCCATCCTATACTCAGTACATCATACCCTACACCCCATCCTATACTCTGTACACAATACCCTATACACCCCATTCTATATTCTGTACATTATACATCATACCCTACACCCCATCCTATACAATGTACATCATACCCTACACCCCATCCTACACTCTGTACACAATACCCTATACACCCCATCATATACTCTGTACATCATACCCTACACCCCATCCTATACTCTGTACATCATACCCTACACCCCATCCTATACTCTGTACATAATACCCTACACCCCATCCTATACTCTGTACATCATACCCTACACCCCATCCTATACTCTGTACATCATACCCTATACACCCCATCCTATACTCTGTACACAATACCCTATACACCCCATTATATACTCTGTACATCATACCCTACACCCCATCCTATACTCTGTACATCATACCCTACACCCCATCCTATACTCTGTACATAATAACCCACACCCCATCCTATACTCTGTACATCATACCCTACACCCCATCCTATATTCTGTACATCATATCCTACACTCCATCCTATACTCTGTACACAATACCCTATACACCCCATCCTATACTCTGTACACAATACCCTATACACCCCATCCTATATCCCATACACAATACCCTATACACTCCATCCTATACTCTGTACACAATACCCTATACACCCCATCCTATACTCTGTACACAATACCCTATACACCCCATCCTATATCCCATACACAATACCCTATACACCCATCCTATATACCATACACAATACCCTATACACTCCATCCTATACTCTGTACATCATACCCTATACACCCCATCCTATACGCTGCACATCATACCCTATACACTCCATCCTATACTTTGTACACAATACCCTACACCCCATCCTATACACTGTACATCATACCCTACACCCCATCTTATACTCTGTACATCATACCCTACACCCCATCCTATACTCTGCACATCATACCCTATACACCATCCTATACTCTGCACATCATACCCTATACCCCATCCTATACTCTATACATCATACCCTATACACCCCATCCTATACTCTGCACATCATACCCTATACCCCATCCTATACTCTATACATCATACCCTATACACCCCATCCTATACTCTGCACATCACACATCATACCCTACACTCCATCATATACTCTGTACACAATACCCTATACACCCCATCCTATATTCTGTACACAATATCCTATACACCCCATCCTATATCCCATACACAATACCCTATACACCCCATCCTATACTCTGCACATCATACCCTACACCCCATCCTATACTCTGTACATCATACCCTACACCCCATCCTATACTCTGTACATCATACCTTACACCCCATCCTATGTTCTGTACATCATACCCTATACACCCCATCCTATACTCTGTACATCATACCCTACACCCCATCCTATACTCTGTACATAATACCCTATACACCCCATCCTATATTCTGTACATCATACCCTACACCCCATCCTTTACTCTGCACATCATACCCTATACACCCCATCCTATACTCTGTACACAATGCCCTATACACCCCATCCTATATCCCATACACAATACCCTATACACCCCATCCTATACTCTGTACATCATACCCTATACACCCCATCCTATACTCTGTACATCATACCCTATACACCCCATCCTATACTCTGTACACAATACCCTATACACCCCATCCTATACTCTGTAAACAATACCCTATACACCCCATCCTATACTCTGCACATCACACATCATACCCAACACCCCATCCTATACTCTGTACATCATACCCTATACAACCCATCCTATACTCTGTACACAATACCCTACACCCAATCCTATATTCTAAATACTTTATACATCAAGTGTGTAACCCTCAGTCTGACCTATAGCATGTTATGTGTCTGTGCACTGGCTGACATCCCCGTCCTGATGATACCCCCTGTGTGACTGCTGTATGTCTCCTGGGTGATGATATCCCCTGTGTGACTGCTGTATGTCTCCTGGGTGATGATATCCTGTGTGACTGCTGTATGTCTCCTGGGTGATGATATCCTGTGTGACTGCTGTATGTCTCCTGGGTGATGATATCCTGTGTGACTGCTGTATGTCTCCTGGGTGATGATATCCTGTGTGACTGCTGTATGTCTCCTGGGTGATGATATCCTGTGTGACTGCTGTATGTCTCCTGGGTGATGATATCCTGTGTGACTGCTGTATGTCTCCTGGGTGATGATACCCTGTGTGACTGCTGTATGTCTCCTGGGTGATGATATCCTGTGTGACAGCTGTATGTCTCCTGGGTGATGATATCCTGTGTGACTGCTGTATGTCTCCTGGGTGATGATATCTCCTGTGTGACTGCTGTATGTCTCCTGGGTGATGATATCCTGTGTGACTGCTGTATGTCTCCTGGGTGATGATATCCTGTGTGACTGCTGTATGTCTCCTGGGTGATGATATCCTGTGTGACTGCTGTATGTCTCCTGGGTGATGATATCCCTGTGTGACTGCTGTATGTCTCCTGGGTGATGATATCTCCTGTGTGACTGCTGTATGTCTCCTGGGTGATGATATCCCCTGTGTGACTGCTGTATGTCTCCTGGGTGAGAATACCCCCTGTGTGACTGCTGTATGTCTCCTGGGTGATGATATCTCCTGTGTGACTGCTGTATGTCTCCTGGGTGATGATATCCTGTGTGACTGCTGTATGTCTCCTGGGTGATGATATCCTGTGTGACTGCTGTATGTCTCCTGGGTGACGATATCCTGTGTGACTGCTGTATGTCTCCTGGGTGATGATATCCCCTGTGTGACTGCTGTATGTCTCCTGGGTGACGATATCCTGTGTGACTGCTGTATGTCTCCTGGGTGATGATACCCCTGTGTGACTGCTGTATGTCTCCTGGGTGATGATATCTCCTGTGTGACTGCTGTATGTCTCCTGGGTGATGATATCCTGTGTGACTGCTGTATGTCTCCTGGGTGATGATATCCTGTGTGACTGCTGTATGTCTCCTGGGTGATGATATTCTGTGTGACTGCTGTATGTCTCCTGGGTGATGATATCCTGTGTGACTGCTGTATGTCTCCTGGGTGATGATATCCTGTGTGACTGCTGTATGTCTCCTGGGTGATGATATCCTGTGTGACTGCTGTATGTCTCCTGGGTGATGATATCCTGTGTGACTGCTGTATGTCTCCTGGGTGTTGATATCCTGTGTGACTGCTGTATTTCTCCTGGGTGATGATATCCTGTGTGACTGCTGTATGTCTCCTGGGTGATGATATCCCCTGTGTGACTGCTGTATGTCTCCTGGGTGATGATATCCTGTGTGACTGCTGTATGTCTCCTGGGTGATGATATCCTGTGTGACTGCTGTATGTCTCCTGGGTGATGATGTCTCCTGTGTGACTGCTGTATGTCTCCTGGGTGATGATATCCTGTGTGACTGCTGTATGTCTCCTGGGTGATGATATCCTGTGTGACTGCTGTATGTCTCCTGGGTGATGATATCCTGTGTGACTGCTGTATGTCTCCTGGGTGATGATATTCTGTGTGACTGCTGTATGTCTCCTGGGTGATGATATCCTGTGTGACTGCTGTATGTCTCCTGGGTGATGATATCCTGTGTGACTGCTGTATGTCTCCTGGGTGATGATATCCTGTGTGACTGCTGTATGTCTCCTGGGTGATGATATCCTGTGTGACTGCTGTATGTCTCCTGGGTGATGATATCCTGTGTGACTGCTGTATGTCTCCTGGGTGATGATATCCTGTGTGACTGCTGTATGTCTCCTGGGTGATGATATCCTGTGTGACTGCTGTATGTCTCCTGGGTGATGATATCCTGTGTGACTGCTGTATGTCTCCTGGGTGATGATATCCTGTGTGACTGCTGTATGTCTCCTGGGTGATGATATCCCTGTGTGACTGCTGTATGTCTCCTGGGTGATGATATCCCCTGTGTGACTGCTGTATGTCTCCTGGGTGATGATATCCTGTGTGACTGCTGTATGTCTCCTGGGTGATGATATCCCTGTGTGACTGCTGTATGTCTCCTGGGTGATGATATCCTGTGTGACAGCTGTATGTCTCCTGGGTGATGATAGCCCTGTGTGACTGCTGTATGTCTCCTGGGTGATGATATCCTGTGTGACTGCTGTATGTCTCCTGGGTGATGATATCCTGTGTGACTGCTGTATGTCTCCTGGGTGATGATATCCTGTGTGACTGCTGTATGTCTCCTGGGTGATGATATCCTGTGTGACTGCTGTATGTCTCCTGGGTGATGATATCCTGTGTGACTGCTGTATGTCTCCTGGGTGATGATATCCTGTGTGACTGCTGTATGTCTCCTGGGTGATGATATCCTGTGTGACTGCTGTACATCTCCTGGGTGATGATATCCCCTGTGTGATTGCTGTATGTCTCCTGGGTGATGATATCCTGTGTGACTGCTGTATGTCTCCTGGGTGATGATATCCTGTGTGACTGCTGTATGTCTCCTGGGTGATGATATCCCCTGTGTGACTGCTGTATGTCTCCTGGGTGATGATATCCTGTGTGACTGCTGTATGTCTCCTGGGTGATGATATCCTGTGTGACTGCTGTATGTCTCCTGGGTGATGATATCCTGTGTGACTGCTGTATGTCTCCTGGGTGATGATATCCTGTGTGACTGCTGTATGTCTCCTGGGTGATGATATCCTGTGTGACTGCTGTATGTCTCCTGGGTGATGATATCCTGTGTGACTGCTGTATGTCTCCTGGGTGATGATATCCCTGTGTGACTGCTGTATGTCTCCTGGGTGATGATATCCTGTGTGACTGCTGTATGTCTCCTGGGTGATGATATCCTGTGTGACTGCTGTATGTCTCCTGGGTGATGATATCCCCTGTGTGAATGCTGTATGTCTCCTGGGTAATGATATCCTGTGTGACTGCTGTATGTCTCCTTGGTGATGATATCCTGTGTGACTGCTGTATGTCTCCTGGGTGATGATATCCCCTGTGTGACTGCTGTATGTCTCCTGGGTGATGATATCTCCTGTGTGACTGCTGTATGTCTCCTGGGTGATAATATCCCTGTGTGACTGCTGTATGTCTCCTGGGTGATGATATCTCCTGTGTGACTGCTGTATGTCTCCTGGGTGATGATATCCTGTGTGACTGCTGTATGTCTCCTGGGTGATGATATCCTGTGTGACTGCTGTATGTCTCCTGGGTGATGATATCCTGTGTGACTGCTGTATGTCTCCTGGGTGATGATATCCTGTGTGACTGCTGTATGTCTCCTGGGTGATGATATCCTGTGTGACTGCTGTATGTCTCCTGGGTGATGATATCCCCTGTGTGACTGCTGTATGTCTCCTGGGTGATAATATCCCTGTGTGACTGCTGTATGTCTCCTGGGTGATGATATCTCCTGTGTGACTGCTGTATGTCTCCTGGGTGATGATATCCTGTATGACTGCTGTATGTCTCCTGGGTGATGATATCCTGTGTGACTGCTGTATGTCTCCTGGGTGATGATATCCTGTGTGACTGCTGTATGTCTCCTGGGTGATGATATCCTGTGTGACTGCTGTATGTCTCCTGGGTGATGATACCCCTGTGTGACTGCTGTATGTCTCCTGGGTGATGATATCCTGTGTGACTGCTGTATGTCTCCTGGGTGATGATATCCTGTGTGACTGCTGTATGTCTCCTGGGTGATGATATCCTGTGTGACTGCTGTATGTCTCCTGGGTGATGATATCCCCTGTGTGACTGCTGTATGTCTCCTGGGTGATGATACCCCCTGTGTGACTGCTGTATGTCTCCTGGGTGATGATACCCCCTGTGTGACTGCTGTATGTCTCCTGGGTGATGATATCTCCTGTGTGACTGCTGTATGTGTCCTGGGTGATGATATCCTGTGTGACTGCTGTATGTCTCCTGGGTGATGATATCTCCTGTGTGACTGCTGTATGTCTCCTGGGTGATAATATCCCTGTGTGACTGCTGTATGTCTCCTGGGTGATGATATCCCCTGTGTGACTGCTGTATGTCTCCTGGGTGATGATATCCTGTGTGACTGCTGTATGTCTCCTGGGTGATGATATCCTGTGTGACTGCTGTATGTCTCCTGGGTGATGATATCCTGTGTGACTGCTGTATGTCTCCTGGGTGATGATATCCTGTGTGACTGCTGTATGTCTCCTGGGCGATGATATCCCTGTGTGACTGCTGTATGTCTCCTGGGTGATGATGTCTCCTGTGTGACTGCTGTATGTCTCCTGGGTGATGATATCCTGTGTGACTGCTGTATGTCTCCTGGGTGATGATATCCTGTGTGACTGCTGTATGTCTCCTGGGTGATGATATCCTGTGTGACTGCTGTATGTCTCCTGGGTGATGATACCCCTGTGTGACTGCTGTATGTCTCCTGGGTGATGATATCCTGTGTGACTGCTGTATGTCTCCTGGGTGATGATATCCTGTGTGACTGCTGTATGTCTCCTGGGTGATGATATCTCCTGTGTGACTGCTGTATGTCTCCTGGGTGATGATATCCTGTGTGACTGCTGTATGTCTCCTGGGTGATGATATCCCCTGTGTGACTGCTGTATGTCTCCTGGGTGATGATATCCTGTGTGACTGCTGTATGTCTCCTGGGTGATGATATCTCCTGTGTGACTGCTGTATGTCTCCTGGGTGATGATATCCTGTGTGACTGCTGTATGTCTCCTGGGTGATATATCCCTGTGTGACTGCTGTATGTCTCCTGGGTGATGATATCCTGTGTGACTGCTGTATGTCTCCTGGGTGATGATATCCCCTGTGTGACTGCTGTATGTCTCCTGGGTGATGATATCCCCTGTGTGACTGCTGTATGTCTCCTGGGTGATGATATCCTGTGTGACTGCTGTATGTCTCCTGGGTGATGATATCCTGTGTGACTGCTGTATGTCTCCTGGGTGATGATATCCTGTGTGACTGCTGTACAGTCTCCTGGGTGATGATATCCCCTGTGTGACTGCTGTATGTCTCCTGGGTGATGATATCTCCTGTGTGACTGCTGTATGTCTCCTGGGTGATGATATCTCCTGTGTGACTGCTGTATGTCTCCTGGGTGATGATATCCTGTGTGACTGCTGTATGTCTCCTGGGTGATGATATCTCCTGTGTGACTGCTGTATGTCTCCTGGGTGATGATCTCCTGTGTGACTGCTGTATGTCTCCTGGGTGATGATATCTCCTGTGTGACTGCTGTATGTCTCCTGGGTGATGATATCCTGTGTGACTGCTGTATGTCTCCTGGGTGATGATATCCTGTGTGACTGCTGTATGTCTCCTGGGTGATGATATCTTGTGTGACTGCTGTATGTCTCCTGGGTGATGATATCCTGTGTGACTGCTGTATGTCTCCTGGGTGATGATACCCCCTGTGTGACTGCTGTATGTCTCCTGGGTGATGATATCTCCTGTGTGACTGCTGTATGTCTCCTGGGTGATAATACCCCCTGTGTGACTGCTGTATGTCTCCAGGGTGATGATATCCTGTGTGACTGCTGTACGTCTCCTGGGTGATGATATCCCTGTGTGACTGCTGTATGTCTCCTGGGTGATGATATCTCCTGTGTGACTGCTGTATGTCTCCTGGGTGATGATATCTCCTGTGTGACTGCTGTATGTCTCCTGGGTGATGATATCCTGTGTGACTGCTGTATGTCTCCTGGGTGATGATATCCTGTGTGACTGATGTATGTCTCCTGGGTGATGATACCCCTGTGTGACTGCTGTATGTGTCCTGGGTGATGATATCTCCTGTGTGACTGCTGTATGTCTCCTGGGTGATGATATCCCTGTGTGACTGCTGTATGTCTCCTGGGTGATGATATCCTGTGTGACTGCTGTATGTCTCCTGGGTGATGATATCCTGTGTGACTGCTGTATGTCTCCTGGGTGATGATATCCTGTGTGACTGCTGTATGTCTCCTGGGTGATGATATCCTGTGTGACTGCTGTATGTCTCCTGGGTGATGATATCCTGTGTGACTGCTGTATGTCTCCTGGGTGATAATATCCTGTGTGACTGCTGTATGTCTCCTGGGTGATGATATCTCCTGTGTGACTGCTGTATGTCTCCTGGGTGATGATATCCCCTGTGTGACTGCTGTATGTCTCCTGGGTGATGATACCCCCTGTGTGACTGCTGTATGTCTCCTGGGTGATGATATCCCCTGTGTGACTGCTGTATGTCTCCTGGGTGATGATATCCTGTGTGACTGCTGTATGTCTCCTGGGTGATGATATCCTGTGTGACTGCTGTATGTCTCCTGGGTGATGATATCCTGTGTGACTGCTGTATGTTTCCTGGGTGATGATATCTCCTGTGTGACTGCTGTATGTCTCCTGGGTGATGATATCTCCTGTGTGACTGCTGTATGTCTCCTGGGTGATGATATCCTGTGTGACTGCTGTATGTCTCCTGGGTGATGATATCTTGTGTGACTGCTGTATGTCTCCTGGGTGATGATATCTCCTGTGTGACTGCTGTATGTCTCCTGGGTGATGATATCTCCTGTGTGACTGCTGTATGTCTCCTGGGTGATAATATCCCTGTGTGACTGCTGTATGTCTCCTGGGTGATGATATCCCTGTGTGACTGCTGTATGTCTCCTGGGTGATGATATCCTGTGTGACTGCTGTATGTCTCCTGGGTGATGATATCCTGTGTGACTGCTGTATGTCTCCTGGGTGATGATATCCTGTGTGACTGCTGTATGTCTCCTGGGTGATGATATCCTGTGTGACTGCTGTATGTCTCCTGGGTGATGATATCCCTGTGTGACTGCTGTATGTCTCCTGGGTGATGATTCTCCTGTGTGACTGCTGTATGTCTCCTGGGTGATGATATCCTGTGTGACTGCTGTATGTCTCCTGGGTGATGATATCCTGTGTGACTGCTGTATGTCTCCTGGGTGATGATATCCTGTGTGACTGCTGTATGTCTCCTGGGTGATGATACCCCCTGTGTGACTGCTGTATGTCTCCTGGGTGATGATATCCTGTGTGACTGCTGTATGTCTCCTGGGTGATGATATCCTGTGTGACTGCTGTATGTCTCCTGGGTGATGATATCCCTGTGTGACTGCTGTATGTCTCCTGGGTGATGATATCCTGTGTGACTGCTGTATGTCTCCTGGGTGATGATATCCCCTGTGTGACTGCTGTATGTCTCCTGGGTGATGATATCCTGTGTGACTGCTGTATGTCTCCTGGGTGATGATATCTCCTGTGTGACTGCTGTATGTCTCCTGGGTGATGATATCCTGTGTGACTGCTGTATGTCTCCTGGGTGATAATATCCCTGTGTGACTGCTGTATGTCTCCTGGGTGATGATATCCTGTGTGACTGCTGTATGTCTCCTGGGTGATGATATCCCCTGTGTGACTGCTGTATGTCTCCTGGGTGATGATATCCCCTGTGTGACTGCTGTATGTCTCCTGGGTGATGATATCCTGTGTGACTGCTGTATGTCTCCTGGGTGATGATATCCTGTGTGACTGCTGTATGTCTCCTGGGTGATGATATCCTGTGTGACTGCTGTACTGTCTCCTGGGTGATGATATCCCTGTGTGACTGCTGTATGTCTCCTGGGTGATGATATCTCCTGTGTGACTGCTGTATGTCTCCTGGGTGATGATATCTCCTGTGTGACTGCTGTATGTCTCCTGGGTGATGATATCCTGTGTGACTGCTGTATGTCTCCTGGGTGATGATCTCCTGTGTGACTGCTGTATGTCTCCTGGGTGATGATCTCCTGTGTGACTGCTGTATGTCTCCTGGGTGATGATATCTCCTGTGTGACTGCTGTATGTCTCCTGGGTGATGATATCCTGTGTGACTGCTGTATGTCTCCTGGGTGATGATATCCTGTGTGACTGCTGTATGTCTCCTGGGTGATGATATCTTGTGTGACTGCTGTATGTCTCCTGGGTGATGATATCCTGTGTGACTGCTGTATGTCTCCTGGGTGATGATATCCCCTGTGTGACTGCTGTATGTCTCCTGGGTGATGATATCTCCTGTGTGACTGCTGTATGTCTCCTGGGTGATGATATCCCCTGTGTGACTGCTGTATGTCTCCAGGGTGATGATATCCTGTGTGACTGCTGTACTGTCTCCTGGGTGATGATATCCCCTGTGTGACTGCTGTATGTCTCCTGGGTGATGATATCTCCTGTGTGACTGCTGTATGTCTCCTGGGTGATGATATCCCTGTGTGACTGCTGTATGTCTCCTGGGTGATGATATCCTGTGTGACTGCTGTATGTCTCCTGGGTGATGATATCCCCTGTGTGACTGCTGTATGTCTCCTGGGTGATGATATCTCCTGTGTGACTGCTGTATGTCTCCTGGGTGATGATATCTCCTGTGTGACTGCTGTATGTCTCCTGGGTGATGATATCCTGTGTGACTGCTGTATGTCTCCTGGGTGATGATATCCTGTGTGACTGCTGTATGTCTCCTGGGTGATGATATCCCTGTGTGACTGCTGTATGTCTCCTGGGTGATGATATCCTGTGTGACTGCTGTATGTCTCCTGGGTGATGATATCCTGTGTGACTGCTGTATGTCTCCTGGGTGATGATATCCTGTGTGACTGCTGTATGTCTCCTGGGTGATGATATCTCCTGTGTGACTGCTGTATGTCTCCTGGGTGATGATATCCCCTGTGTGACTGCTGTATGTCTCCTGGGTGATGATATCCCCTGTGTGACTGCTGTATGTCTCCTGGGTGATGATATCCCCTGTGTGACTGCTGTATGTCTCCTGGGTGATGATATCCTGTGTGACTGCTGTATGTCTCCTGGGTGATGATATCCTGTGTGACTGCTGTATGTCTCCTGGGTGATGATATCCTGTGTGACTGCTGTATGTCTCCTGGGTGATGATATCCCTGTGTGACTGCTGTATGTCTCCTGGGTGATGATATCTCCTGTGTGACTGCTGTATGTCTCCTGGGTGATGATATCCTGTGTGACTGCTGTATGTCTCCTGGGTGATGATATCCTGTGTGACTGCTGTATGTCTCCTGGGTGATGATATCTCCTGTGTGACTGCTGTATGTCTCCTGGGTGATGATATCTCCTGTGTGACTGCTGTATGTCTCCTGGGTGATGATATCCCTGTGTGACTGCTGTATGTCTCCTGGGTGATGATATCCCTGTGTGACTGCTGTATGTCTCCTGGGTGATGATATCCTGTGTGACTGCTGTATGTCTCCTGGGTGATGATATCCTGTGTGACTGCTGTATGTCTCCTTGGTGATGATATCTCCTGTGACTGCTGTATGTCTCCTGGGTGATGATATCCTGTGTGACTGCTGTATGTCTCCTGGGTGATGATATCCTGTGTGACTGCTGTATGTCTCCTGGGTGATGATATCCCCTGTGTGACTGCTGTATGTCTCCTGGGTGATGATATCCCTGTGTGACTGCTGTATGTCTCCTGGGTGATGATATCCCTGTGTGACTGCTGTATGTCTCCTGGGTGATGATATCCTGTGTGACTGCTGTATGTCTCCTGGGTGATGATATCCTGTGTGACTGCTGTATGTCTCCTGGGTGATGATATCCTGTGTGACTGCTGTATGTCTCCTGGGTGATGATATCCCGGTGTGACTGCTGTATGTCTCCTTGGTGATGATATCTCCTGTGTGACTGCTGTATGTCTCCTGGGTGATGATATCCTGTGTGACTGCTGTATGTCTCCTGGGTGATGATATCCTGTGTGACTGCTGTATGTCTCCTGGGTGATGATACCTCTGTGTGACTGCTGTATGTCTCCTGGGTGATGATATCCTCTGTGTGA